>NW_027558653.1:0-9083 GCF_052425735.1 Oculina patagonica
ATGGCGGATAAATTTGAGCAAGAAGCGAATTTAGACGTTTTGGTCGTGCTTTTGCGTGATAGGTAGTTATTCAAGAATTTTTTTTGTTGGTAGATGTGTAAACTTTCCGTGGTGTAACTGACGAAGCGCTGCCAGTTCACAAAGTCGCAAAATATGGAACAAAACGAACACGTCTTGGAGACAGATTTTGGTGACGATCAGTCGAGAAGGGAAGACAGTTCTTGTCAGCCAAACAGTTTGAACGAATCAAGCTTTAGAAACGAAACTAAAATAGTAGATGAATCAGTGGGAAAGCAAGAATCCAAAAGTGACGACGTTTCCTCAGAAGAAAGAAAAATGTCTAGTATTTCTGTAAATTCTGATGATGTAAAAAATTGCCTTGCTATAATCGCCGAAACGTACTCAAGTTCCGATGACGAAGCAAATCCGGAAAAATTCTGCAGAGCCAGTTAATAATGAAATCGTTCTGGCTGAAGATGACAGCCGAAAAGAAATGGGCATCAATAACTTTGTAAACGTAGGTGCTAATCCAATTACTGTTCCTGAAAAGGGTGCATCTTTGGAAGAACAAAACAACAATTTAAATAACATCAAGTTGAACTTGGCGGATGCTGCAACCCAAAATACAATGATTGTAGAGCCACAGCATCTAAAGGAGCCTGAAACTGATGAACACACACTCAAAGAGCCAGAGAGAGGAAACACTTAGGGATACCAGGAATGATGAACAGACACTCATACAACCTAACAGTGATGAGCACACACTTATGGAAACAGACAGTGATGGACACACACCCAAAGAGCCTTCAAAAGACTGCACACTCATAGAGCCTCAGAACAATGGACATAGAATTGTAGAGCCAGGAAGTGGAAACACACTTAAAGCTACAGGAAGCGATCAAAGCACCCCTATAGAGGCTAAAAGTGATAGACACAAACTTATGGAGACCGACTGTAATGGACATGTACTTGTAAAGACTGACAGTGATAAGAACATACCCATAAAGAGTGGGAGTGATGGACACATGCACAAAGAGCCAGCAAGTGATCAAAGCAATCCTATAGAGGCTAAGAGTGACAGACCCATGCTTATGGAGTCTGACTGTGTTGGACATACACCCACACAGACCATCAGTGAGGGTCACATGCTCATAAAGAATGAGAATGGTGAACACACACTCTTGAATACTGAGAGTAATGAGCACATACTCACAGCGCCAGAGAGTAATGGGTACAGATCCCCTGTAAAGCCAGAAAGTGAAAATGTGTACACTTATAGAGACTAAACGTGAGAAGTGCTCACTCATAGGGTCAGAGAGACATGGAGATACACCTTCATGTGTTGATGAAGGTCATGAAGTCTATGCTATGAGCAGTATTGATAAAGAGCTAGAAAGCATTGGTGAGGTTGGAGGTACCTCTCAGACTGGAGGACTTACAGAATGCACAACCGAAGATAACTCTTCTTCAAGTGATTGTTCTTCAGATGATGAGAGCTCATCGAGTGAAAGTGAAAGTTCTGAATCCAGTTCTGAGTAAGTAAACTAGACGTATAATTACAACTTGTTGTAGCTACTCGGCTCTGGGATAGTAGCCAATGTTGGTGACAAATATGTTTTAATGATATATTGAAGGCATCCTTTATCGCTACTAATCAAGATTCACTTAAACTTCCTTCAGATTGCCATAAGTGGATAGAACTAAGTCATTTTAATGTTTTCTAATTTCTGATTCACAATCTTTGTTTTCTTCAAAATTCCAAGTGAAGACTTGGAAGACATCAGAAAAAAGATTGAGAGAGAGGAAGAACATGTTCACACAGGGCCACTGAAAACAAAGAGTGAACTGTCAGTCAAGGTACACTAACAGTAGTCAACTAGAGCATTGCTAGCAAAATGTTATTTTTGGCCACTTGCCTCCTATTTCCAAGTACTGCTATCATGCAACTTAACCCATTGTTGTCTGTGCTGGCCAAACCTGGCTGTGATGATTGTTGGCCTTTGTTCCACTTCTGACATCATCACATTTGCCAAAATAAGGCATCACATTTACTCAAGCTCTGTGGAAGAAAAAATCCTTCCAATGATACCCAAAGCAGAGTGGTTGGCTTAATTGAGTTCAAAATACTTTATAAAAGGAAACCATAACCAAGTAAAAAAATCATTACTGCCAAAAATAAATTATTAGATTTCACACCTCCTCCCATTTCGGTGAGTACCTCAAATGAATAAGAAAAACAACAATATTCCATTATAAATATTACCCTATTTCCACATTTTAATTTATGTACCCATCTCAAATACAATGTAAGCCCTGTATCTATCAACTTTGATAAGGATCTTCACCTTAAGCCTACAAAGAGCCTGCTTGAAGACAAAAATAAACTAACAAATTTATTATACTTAATTTCCAGGATCTTCCTGAAATTCCAGAGGTTAATATAACCATTGATGAAAACATTCAGCTTGTGGAACTTGGAATTGTACTGAGTACTGTTGAGTCATTAGGTAGGCTTGCCTCTTTGATGGGAGTGGGGAGCCAAACATTCTTAGTATAGCAACTTGGCATAATTTCATGTGCAATACCAGATTGGTTTTACTGAAAATGGTCAGAATCTAATTAAGGTGTATGGAAGTGACCACACTGCAGCTAATGGCATCTCTGAGAACCTAGATTCTCAAAATTTCCCCATTCCCTTTCCAGCACATGGGTTTGCCGCTCGAAGTGAATTCTTGCCTAGCATGATGAGAGTCCCACTAAGGTCCTCTGACAGAACAGTTTCTCATAATTATATCCACATACTCACTCGATCAATGACTAAATCATGATACAAACTGCTATGATGCAGCAAAAAAGAACTAAGAATGATGAAAAAGGAAAGCAATGACAACCATCCATTTCAAAATACCACAATGATATTTACAGCTGTTGTTTAGGTGGCATCTGTCCTCAGAAGCATGCAACACTGCGACATGGCTTCCCCTTTGCAAAGGGTTTTTACTAGCCAAAGTAAAAATTCTGGGGTGAACTAATCTTACCTTTTAGTCCACTGTTAATAAATATATGTCCATTATTTCTTAAGTATGTGCCCACAGCTTCCAGATTCTTTAAGGGACACATTTTTTTTTACTACTGTCCCTGGATGGGATGCTTTTCCGTTTCATGGGTGGAGAAGTTTCTAAATCCACCCAGAAATAATAAAAAAATTAAAAATTATATTTTAAAATTCCAACATTACTGTTAACATCGTTTTGTTCTTTTTTTTTTTAGTGGTAGTAAAAGCTTTGCCACAAACTCCAGCTTTGGATTCAGATAGTGTTCTTTTCTTGGAGAACAGATCCTGTCTAGGCTTGGTTAGTTATATCTTGCATTACCCTTCTTAGAATCTAATGAAACAATCTTTCTTCTGCTCAGGCCCTGGCTTTCATATTGCAGCAGATAAAATTTCTAAAATTCAACAACATGTTATGACCAAAATTGTTTCCTTCCCTTCCACCAAATAAACAGCTTAATTAGTATCAGTTTATTTTGGAAAAAACCCAACTGTCTCTGATGGTTTATAAAGCTTATAAGTCACAACAAGCTTGAAAATTTACAGAAAGGTGATCATGATGACCTGTTAAAAGAGCTGCAATCTTGTAGCATGCACTTTTTAAATGTTTTAAAACTAGACAATTTTTGTGGTAATATAAATGTGTGACCAATGGAAAACAGAAGTGTTTAATATAAGAAATAACATTTTTCATTTTAAATCATGTTATAGTATAGATAGGAGTCTACGCGCGCTCTAATTGGCTAAAAACCTATGTTTTATCAGAGTATAAAACATAGAAAAATCATGTTTTATTGTTTTTCGCCCGCTTTCCTTGAGTGCTTCACGCCTCGTTGACTGTTTGTTGGCTATAACGACTCGTATCCAACAAGGGCGAATGGAATGATTGTTTTATGAATTCCTTTTTAAGTATAAATCCACTGGACATTTTATTTTCATGTAAATGAAGTGAGGCGGGGAAAATTGTGGCGCGGTGTTCATTACTTGAGTTGAATGAAACGCGCAAGGAAAGCGAGCGAGAGAGTTTTCTTTCAAAGATTTTCTTCTACAATCTCCTCTTAAATCGTCTATTCATGCTGGAACTTGATTGTGACAACAATAATAATATTAAGGTTTACGGGAAGATCCGGCGGGATAGCTTTTCTGGAAATTATACGTCTTGTTCGAGTCGAACGAAGCAAGGGACGGATGTCATCGAGACTACTATGTTATGTTGAGACGAAATTGTACTCGGAGTCGGTGAAGTTTATTGAAGTTCAAAAAGACAAGATCAAGATTGAAAGGTAACAAACTTACCTGAAATGCTTAGCCTTATTTTCCGTCGAACGCTAAATGAAATGGTGTCTGTTTTCTGGTCTTCCCGTAAACTATTTTCTGCTTTTTATCTTCGTTTACTCGCTCTTGTTGTACATATTTTTAATTAAACTTTTCACTCGCGGTGTCTAAAATCTATATCATAAAGCAAAAGAAGAGCTTTACCCATATTTTATTCTGTCATGAAACACCCCGGGCATTTGAGAACACTGGCAGAAATGTAGAAAGCATTCGCCTGCGGCTCATGTTTTCTACATTTCCCTCGTGTTCTTAAATGCCCGTCATGTTTTATGACAGTATAAAACATGGCTTAGGCTTCTTTATTTGTTAATTATATTAATTTTTCATCATCTTTAAAAAAGGAAACTTCATAAATAATGATAATAGTACTTATTTTGAATAAAATTGAGGGCATAATTTCAGACTAAACTTACAGTGTGGTGATTTCTCTTGACAGGTTTTTGAGACATTTGGACCTGTACAGACCCCATTTTATTCTGTCAGATTTAACAACAACACAGACATTAGTGATAAAAATGTTCACAAAGGAGACAAAGTATTCTATGCTCCTGATATGATGGAATATTCCAACTTTGTGTTCGTGGCACAGCTTAAAAAGTAAGTAATATCATCAAACATGGGAGGTGAGAGTGGCTTGGTGGTTAACATGCAAGGTGCTGGGGGTCATGTTCTTGGGCAAGACACTCAGCTCTCACAGCCCAGCACCTTGCATGTTAACCACCACTCCTCCCATGTTTGGTGATATTACTTACTTTTTAAGCTGTGCCACGAACACAAAGTTGGAATATTCCATCATATCAGGAGCATAGAATACTTTGTCTCCTTTGTGAACATTTTTATCACTAATGTCTGTGTTGTTGTTAAATCTGACAGAATAAAATGGGGTCTGTACAGGTCCAAATGTCTCAAAAAAGAACCTGTCAAGAGAAATCACCACACTGTAAGTTTAGTCTAGAGCCATGCCCTCAATTTTTATTCAAAATCAGTACTATTATAAGGCTATTTATGAAGTTTCCTTTTTTAAAGATGATGAAGAATATCATAAAGCAAAGAAAGAAGCCTAAGCCATGTTTTATTCTGTCATGAAACACTCCGGGCATTTGAGAACACTCGAGAAATGTAGCTTGAATTCGCCTGCGGCTCATGTTTTCTACATTTCGGGGATGTTCTTAAATGCCCGTCATTAAGTATGACAGTATAATATAGTAATAAAACTAATTATTTATTAATTATATTAATTTTTTATAATCTTTAATTCCAAAAACTTCATAAATAATGATAATAGTACTTATTTTGAATAAAATTGAGGGCATTATTTCAGACTAAACTTACAGTGTGGTGATTTCTCTTGACAAGTTTTTGAGACATTTGGACCTGTACAGACCCCATTTTATTCTGTCAGATTTAACAACAACACAGACATTAGTGATAAAAATGTTCACAAAGGAGACAAAGTATTCTATGCTCCTGATATGATGGAATATTCCAACTTTGTGTTCGTGGCACAGCTTAAAAAGTAAGTAATATCATCAAACATGGGAGGTGAGAGTGGCTTGGTGGTTAACATGCAAGGTGCTGGGGGTCATGTTCTTGGGCAAGACACTCAGCTCTCACAGCCCAGCAAAAATATGGGTGTGGTCATGGGTGTGATCACACAAAGTGTGATCATGGGTAAAAACATAATTGACCAGTGAGTCCCCCAATGATCACACAGCGATAAGAGGTGATCATGCCTCTAGATAGCGATAAACATGATCATGCCTTGAATCACCCTAATCATCCTAAATAACTGTGGTAAGGAAATATTTTTATTGGGGAGTGCCATCTTTACTAAGAAGTATAAATGAGTACTGGTGACCTGTTAGCCAGAAGGGTAACTTCACAAAATGCTAGGGGGTAACTTTCAATGGCCTAGCATCTAATCCAGGGTGAGTCATTAAGCCTATGAGGCTGGGGGCGAGGGGGCTACAGCCCCCTAGTGTTGGACATTTCAACCATTTTTTGGGCAAAATGATTGGAATTCGGGCAACAAGCCTAGAGAGAAAAAATTCATTTGGTAACAGACTGACAATTCATCCAAAATGAATTACATCAACACAAAAAGGTATTGAAAATTTACCAAACTTTGTGATTCAAAAGTTTAAATTTCTCATAATTTATATCTGCTTTCGTTTCCTTTCACAAAATACTATAATCAGGCTTCGAATTTTCTCGTAAATACTGCATGACACCTCAGTTTGATTCAGTTGCAATCATTTTTGAAGTGGGTGGGAAATTGGCATATGCCTATGGGGTGGATAGCAAAAATCCTTGGTCAGTGCAAGCAGCTATGGAGAAGAGTTTCCAGTAAATGTTCTTCAATCTGTTCACTATAAAATTATATATATAGCTCAACTTTATCTTCTAAATCTGTGGTTTTTTCTGACATTGTTTTCAGGTTAAGGGGATCTGATGCTTCATGGGAACATGATGAAGAACCTCCACAGGAGGTGAGTGTTGAGCCTCCTTTCACTTATGGACCCAAGTAGGGAGGGGGGGGTACTTGGGATTTGAAGTAACAGGGATGGTCCAAGGATTTTTTGGGTTTCAATTTTCTTATTCAATGAGTTTTTGGGGTAGAAAAATTCGGCAAGTTTTTTGGATGGCTTGATTCAAGTAGGGATTTTTTGGGGTATTATTGGTAGGGAAAGATAAATTCAGATGGTATAATGAATATCAAAACACAAGCATTCTAATATTTTTCTTTGTGTTATATCATTCCCCCCTTTCTCGAAATTTAAGGGTCAGAAATTCGGCATTTTCGGATTTTTAGGGGGTTAGTTTTTGGTCCAGCAATTTTTGTGTTTTGCTGCAGCCGCAATGGCTGCAAGCAAAACACATTGAGAGCTGAAGTTTGTGCCGTAAGGGCCGTAAGGTGTAAGTGCCGTAACAGAGGAGAAATCTGAACTACTGATGTCAATCAAATCCATGAACAAACAAAATCGAAACCAACGAACTGTAGCGTTGATCGCATTCGAAGCTACGGGCCAAAGTATTCGAACGCAAACCACGTTGGAGACGTCGGCGAACAGAAAACCGATTTAAAAGTATATCGCATTGGGAAAGAAAACAAACCGTGGCGCGACCACTCCAGTTTTATGAGCAAATTATTCTGCAGTTTTCATCATTTACGAAAAGAGTGAAGACTTAAAACCTCGCCCATACTTCATAAAATATTTTCTCCAAAGGACCGGTTAGTGCACAGTTTGTAAACTTTCGCTTTGAAAATAAACTTACCCTCACCTTGTCTACACTTTCTACAGCATACTAGTACTGTATTAACTCTGAACTTCATATTTTAAAATAAAATGTATGAACGTGTAACTTGTCATGCAAAGACAGCTGGAAAGGAATATACCATGCTGGTAGGCCGCACCGCTAATTGTAGCTGTATTCGAGCTATATAAAAGACAGCTAGAAACGAATTAATACTAGTAACATCACAATGGGAAAGAAACTTATTCAGTGGTGCACACCGTCGAAAACAAAGAAATATTAAAGGAAGTTCTCATTCACCAGATTCACTGCATCAGATGCAACATTCGTCAGTTTGTGTTTAAATGCGTGGCGACCAGTTTGTTTACTACTTATTAAAAAATAATACGGTCTTCATTTAATAAACAGTTCATCCTTAAATTTCAGCTTTTCTACGACTGACAGGTAGGTACTATAGTATAAGCCCCGCTAAAATAGCTGGAAAGGGAAAGTTTTTTGAAAAATGAATTTTTGACTGCCAGACGCGCTGGCGCCACATGTTTATTTTGTGAAGATTAATTAAACGCCGTGAAAAATAGAATTTGATGTCCAGCGAGCCACTGCATCTTCGGCTACGCAGTCCTCAGTGAATCCTCCAACTTCACAAATTTCTAAAACTTTAAGAAAACGAACTTTCGCAGAATCAAAAATTGGTCCTTATCGATCTTCCGATCTTGTTGTGAAGACACTGAAATTCGACGAGTGTTCATGCGTGAAGGGATGACTGACGAATGATAATAATTATTTGTAAACTTTCGCTTTCAAAATGAACTTTGCGTTACGTTCAACGCCGTCTTTCTGTTGTTGTACGCCGGTGCGCGTGCGATTATTTATAATTTCTGAATTTTGCATATTTAACTCAGGGTGACACAACAAGTTTGTTAAGAGTTAGTTGTTCCAGTGTTTAATTTGGGTGAAAGTGGTTAAAGAACCACTGTCTTGTCACTAATAAATATATCACATTGAGTTCTTATAAGGTCAATAGATTCTGTCTTTTACGTTGTTGTTAAAACGCTACCATTGTGACAATGATTCCAAATACAACTAACGGTAACCAGTGAAATAAAGCCACTAAAAGAATCACATTGAGTTCATTGAGATTTTTTTATAATGTTAAGAGTTACTGTTTTTTAACCAAAGAGACAATCATGTCAGACATTACGTTAACTTACTAGTGATTAAATTATGTTTGCTGTCTTTGATTTCAACATAACATTGATCAGTAAAATTATCAGGATTGAATTAACACAAAGCGGACTACAATATAGTGCAATTATTAACCTGCACACAAGTGACAGACAATAAAAGACGTTGGATTTCAATCTCGACTCACTTGTCTTTCATCAACATGTTCCCTAAGACTTTGCTCTAGCAGCAAAACACATGGACCCATTGGGGCCCT
>NW_027558654.1:0-9073 GCF_052425735.1 Oculina patagonica
GGAGGGGACAGGGGTTTCAATAAGTTTTGAAGTAGGCGGCTGACCCTTTCATAGTAGGCGGCTGTGACAAGGAGGGGGCCGTAAGGCCCCTCCCCCCTAGGGGGGTTTGGGGGCATGCCCCCCGAGAGAATTTTTAAATCTAGAGGCCCGGAAATGCCATTTCCTGCATTCTGGCATCCATTTCAGTACTAATTATTGATTAAGTAACAACAGCATTAGTGACAACTATTTTGAGTTTTTCAGGTGAAGTTTAATTTCAATAAAAGGATTACGTCACCCATAGAATACTGAATCTTGGGAATTTTTCATTATATACCGTAAAAACTCGTGTATAAGCCGCACGCGTAGATAAGCCGCACCTCTAAATTTCAAGCATGATTTTGAGAAAAAAAAAATAAAACCTGGCGGAAAATGCCCAGTTGATTGTGAAAAAATGCTGGATTATGAAGAAATTTCAACAATCAATATAAAGCTAAAGTTGATTCCTTTCCGATTGATGTGCAGGATGTACTATAAACACATAAACGGGAAACACTTCAGTCTTACCCAGAATTTTAGAACTTTATAGAATAAATATCATTTCTGCCAACTTTAACATTTTTGATCTTTTTCTGCCATTCGTTGACAGGTATTTCTTCGTTCATCACTGTTTTTACATCAAATTTTTCACCTGATTTTGCGCTGTGTTCGTGAAAGCGTTCGTAGCTTAGTAACCAGGCACTAGTATCCAGGCCCATCGCCAAAAGACACATGAAACGCCTGGGGGTTTAAAATTATTCACGGACGAAAAGCGTGGTTTTCGTCGCTGTTTTGAGAGGAAAAACTTTTTCAAGATGATCAGTCTCCTTGTTATTTTTGTTTGTGAGGATAGTAAAGAGCTACTTTGTCGCTTATATGGAGCAATTTTTCAGTTTTATGCGCAAAAATGCGCAGAAGATGCGGAGGATGCAGTGTGAGCGATTTATGCAGATTTATGTGGACCCGCACGGCAAAAAAAAAATGGACACAGCAAAGAAAGCGTTTTCTTTTTATTCCATATTTCATATTTAACAGGTGAGAAATTGTGTGACTCGAGAAACTCAAGGAACTCGAATGAAATTTAATGTTAGTTTATGTTAGAAGGTCTTAGAAAGTAGGCGGAGATGATTTGGAAAGTAGGCGGCGAAATTCGCCGGTTGCCGGCTTCTATTGAAACCTCTGAGGGGAACTTGCGATGGAGTAGCATATCCCATCCTGGAGGAGAAGGGGGTAGCAATCGGGAATTAAAAAGTCCAGCAGTTCTGACCACTAGGTTTGTAGAGACTTACCTTAATCTTACCCGGATCATTACATCAGACAAACAAAACCATTTTCTCTTGGAATTTTTTTCGCAGATTTCTTTTATCCAGAAGCAGTTCCTGATCCTCAACTTTTTCATCACGTTTTTTGCGTAAGTACAACTCTTAAATAACACTTGCTTTTAATGTAACAATCCTTCAATTTTCTTCCCGTGTGGCTTCTTGTTAAAAACTGTATTTATGAACTGGAAAATGGCCCTCGTGATTAAAGCAGCAACCCAACACAAGAATTTCAAAGCGTTTTCAAATACTTATACTTTTGCATTGTTCAAAACTTTGTTGGCTGCTTGCATCCGTCTGTGTTAGCTAACATGGAGCAGCAGATTTCTATTTCTTTTTCAGTTAAGTTTAAATAGCATTATGCAAGACCACTTTAGAATACGTGTATTAAAAGACCAACACTTTTGCGCACGACGAAGAAGAACGCTTACCAATCTGGTGGCATTCCTGTGATCTTTTGGGGTTCTTGTGAACACAAGCAAAACGCCTCAAAGATTCTTCGTCCTACCATTTTGCCGCCATTTTAAATTAATTATTCTGTGCTGTGCGTGCACTTCTTCTGGGTATGAGAAGTTTGCAAAATGGAGGACGTTCGTAAGAATGTCGCAGGATCTTTGTGTCTCAAGCTTATCAGCATTTAGAGAAAAGGTCTCAGATTGAATTCTTTTCATCTGAAGGCTTATAAAATGCGGGCCTGGCACACGATCGGTCAAGAACCAAATACTCAGTTTAAGTGAATTGCCGGCGTGGCGATTGTACGATTCTTGGGTCACTTATAAATATTCACATTCTCTTAGTAAAAATTTTTTTGGCTTTCATGGTTTGTCAGGACAGCATGAGCCGTAACATTGAACTGTATTCGGTGGATACGACATCATTCTCGGCAAATACTCGTAGAGATGCGCGAAAAGCTACCGATTTTAATCATAGTTAATCTATTAACTATGTTTTAACTAACCAATCAAGAGCGGCCCGATATCTTCCGAAAGCTTGCATCATCTATCTTGTTTTGTTTTGTTTTGCCGGAATTTTCGCCATTTTCGCGATGTGAAATTATGTTCCCGCGAAAAAAAGCTTAAAAAAATAAAGGTAGTTTCTCTAACTGACCGAAATATGTTGACATTGAGCTCAGTTTTCGGAGATAAACCTTGGACACGAAACAGACCTTAGAAAGTTAAAAAGCTAATATATGCGTACATTTTTGTTGAACTAGTTTGATTGAAATGTTTTTTTGTCTTTGTTCCTTGCAGGTGTTTTTTCTCGCTTTTGTTCGTAGTGGCTTTGGCATGGAAGATCAAAGTTAGATATTCAAACTACGTCATGGCAAGGGTAAGGTGGTTTTACGATATTAATTTTCTTATAAAACGCAGTAGGTAAACGTTTCTTAGTTCTTATTACACTAAATTTCCGCGACATCATACATGTAGTATATTTAATTAAAATTACTGACGCACAAGAAAGATGCCAAAAAAGACGCAAAATATTAATCTCAATACATGTCAAGTGAAACCCCTTTTCTAAGATGCTTTGTTATTTTTTTATTGTTATGTTTATCAACATCATGGTCATACACAGGTAGCCCAAGGTCGAAGGGCGTCCGTACAATGCTTGGCATCGAGTTACGCCACAGTTGAAATATAAGGATTTATATTGGAAGAAACTTGAATTTTTTTAACCTCAACGAAATTATACAAACGAATTTTGAATTAAATGTATCGTACTTCACTTCAGTCGTTTGTTACTATTAAGGTGGTTTTAAGTTCCATTACTTTAATAGCCCTCGTTTTTATAGAAAACTCGCTCGTATTTTCGACTGTTTCTCCTTTTGAAAGTCCTTGTATTTCGAGTTTCGACTGTTGCGCAGCTCTGTGCTGGCGTTCATCGAGCTTGGGCTACCTGTGGTTCTTGTGATAAGTCCTTAGTACATTGTATTGTCCTCAACTTGTCATACATACATACAGACATACATAGTTGTTTGAGTGGCCAATCTCTTAACAACTCTTTCTCGATTAAAACAAGACATGCACGCTGGTTTACTTTTCTGTTCTTTTTCAACTTACTTTTCTGGCTTGGATCTTTGATCTGTAAGGCGTAATTTAAGACGGTTTCAAAAAACGTAAAACAAATCTGCTGAAAATCGCTTAGGCCACTGCTGCGGCGTAATATCATACATCTTTTTTTATCGTTTGCTTTGTTAACAAACTGGTTGTGTTGTTTTTTTCATTGGCAGCAACGTGTTGAAGAGATGAAACTGATGGCCAGCCGACCGTTTGCTAAAGTCTGTCTGGCTTTCTCAGATCAGAAACAAGTAAAGAAATCTAAGGTAGTTTTGATAAAGGAAGAAGAATTTACAGTATTTTATTTAAAGCAAGCTAACCGTTTAAAAAAAGACCGATTTCCTTTTGTGTTTACGCGAGTTAAAATGTGCTTTGCGTCCCTTAGTCGTAGCTTTGCTTATTTGAAAGTCGATTTATAAAGTGAGCTTTAATAAATCTTACCTTATTGCCTACCGGTACTTGGACCTTCATTTCTGTTAGATTAAATTTGTCGATTAGGGCGTTCAACGTTAATGGTTTTTATATCGATCTTTCACGATTCTTCAGAAAGAAAGCCGCGACTGAAGCAGACTGAAAACGAGTTGTGATAGTGGTGCAGCCGCGTTGTTGGCGCGAAACTCTGTGCGATATAATTAAATGTAAATTGTTCGGCAAGCGGAACAATTTGCGATAAATTGTTCTGACTTTAACCAATCAAACGCGAGAATTTACGGGAGCAGTATTTATAAATAGTGAAAACCAAAGGCTCAGTTACGATGGTCTCTGCCGAACATTCGAGCAATACAGGCAAAAAAAAGTTACCACAGAGATCTCGTAGCATGGTAACAGTTTGAGTACAGCAAACAAAAACCCACCAAATCTTTAGCTCCCAAGCTGACCCCGCGAGAGAAAATGGATTTGAAATAATCTACATTTCAGTTAAAACGGGAGTTTTACGCCAGTTTAAAACAAAATGGCGCGCGTTTTAAACATTTTTACGAGGTTTGACTTTAATTTTCTCCAAAATGCTGTGGAGTTTAATCTAGGGGTCGCTAAGACAAATGAGTTTCAGTGAGATGATTCAAATGGAATTTTTAATGTTGTTGTACTATAAGTAGGTTTTTGGTACTTAACTTTTGCACTCATTGCTCGATTTTTTTTTTTTTTTGGTGCAGAAACCACCCTCTGCGATTGCTATCCAACCAATGGAAAACCAAAACGCCGCCGTGGGAGTGTTCATGATGAGACTTCCGGTAACAGATGACGGCTTCACGCCTATTGATCAGATCGGAATCTGCTGTGCAACCGCGCTAGGGACGCGCGGGGAGCCTGTTCCCCATTCCCACTCCTTGCACGTGACCAGAAGAACAGTCGTCAAGAGATCCAGCATGGTGAGATCGTGTTGCTTATAAAAGATGATCTCGTACTCAAGGCGTCGATCTTCGTGAAAGCCGAAGGTAACTCGAGGATTTTCCGAAGATGTGATGCTATTAAATTATCATAGCACAGGAGGGAGTGCCGAAGGACTATTCGGAAAATGACACCAGTTGTCTGTCTTGTAAGAATCTCATCTTGCCACAAAATGGTCCAGTCCCTGCACTCTGCCTTCCGCACCCTATACAGTGGTTGAACCCAGGCGCCTGGGGTGGACCCCTATATAAGGCGCGGGAAGGAAAGGGACTGTCACTGGACTAGCCCTGGACTAGTTTAAGTCGAATATGCGAGGTAGACAGCGTTAAATATTTGTTTAAATTGGATGCTATTTTTCAAATAAGCCTTTTGAGTAGCGGGAAATGGAATAATTTTTTTTCCTCCAGATATTATTTTTTGCTTGTGCATAATTTTGCACAAGCAAATCGATTTAATTTATCATTGTTAATAATTTTATTTAAATTAATAAAGGTCAGATATTGCGGCTGGTCTTTCAACGAGCCGTGATTGGCTCGTCGAACAATAGCTAACCTGTTATTCGTCAGCATTTCTAGCTTTCTGGTTGGTTTACACCAAAAATTGTAAAAACAAAATGGCTAAAATTTTAGGCTTATCCTATTCAGTAACGCTTGTTTTAAATTTTATACGAGGTTTCAAGGAGGATCCTAAAGCTTTTGAAGCACCACAATTATTGTTGGAGAAAAAGCTGCAAACTTTCGTTATGGTGTAAGAGTATTTAAACACCATCTCCGACAGTTACACTGTAATTTCTCTTCCTCCCCATCCGTGTAGCTATTGTACGTCGGTAAACTTGATTGGTTCTGAGCTCGGTTTCATAACTTTGCATTTTTTTAAGCATTGCTCAACGATAAAACGCACGCAAATTGCGTGTAATTTAAAACTCAATGAAGTTATACTGAAGCGAATTAGTGAAGTATTTATTATAACAATTATTTCATTCGCGCTTGTTAGAAACGAGACGTGATAACCAACTTGGCGCTGCGCGTATCGTTGGTCATTTGTCACTTCGTTTCTAACGCGCACATGTGAAACAGTCGCTAAGTAATGGTGAACCTGGCCGTTAAAGTAATACAGGCATAAAACTTAGAGGTCAGTAAAGGTTGTAAACCTGGAGCCCCACAGACATACAAAGGTTAGGGGTCAATAGAGGCACTCAATTAAAGAAGCTATGTCACACACAACGCAAAATTGGCATTTTCATTTTTCAAAATTCCCGTTCGTAATCCATCTTAATCTTGGTCAGTCGAAGCCGTCTTTGTTTATTTTTTGGTTTTTGTTACTACTTTGGTGTTTTCTGTGTTAGAAAACTGTTATATTTTGAGGTTTCCTTCAATTTATAGCTAATCAGAAAAAATGACCTAAAATACCGTGACATAGCTCCGTTAAGACTTCCATAGAAAAAAATAATAAACGGGCTCTTATTAATGGGTAAATTAACGTAGAGGTTTTAGATATGTAAAAGCTTGGCAGAAAATTGTAAAGCCGAAGGAAATTTGAAACGAAATGTAAGAAGGCGGATCACAGGCAGTGTCCAAATAGGAAGATTCTGCATGGTTTATTTCGTAAGTTGAAATATTTCATATATAATTACATGCAATGTTAAAAAAAAGTATGTAAACTAATTGAACAGTTGAACATGTAGAAATGTTTTCAAGGTTGGTTCTTATTGTAACGAAAGAAGGGCAGCTCGCTTTTTTGGCCAATGAGTTCGTCGTTTTCACTTATTGTGCCACAATATCTTGAAATAATTAACTACACACGGACACAGTGCGTCTGCTATCTGCTGGACTCATTTCTTGTAATGAAGCTTGTTCCTGGGTTGTAAAGAAATACGTTATAAAGTGCGTTTGGAACTGGCTATAAGCCAAATTCGAGAAAAGTTATTTTTACAGGTTTTTTCTCGATTTAAAAGGCAAGGTGACGTTAGAGGTCTGTTCTACATTTTTTTCTTGAAGTCTCTTTAATCACGAGCTACAACTGCTATGCGGGTGTCTTGTGAAGCGGACTGCCAGTTACAAAAATTCCTGGTTTTCACTAGCGACGTCAGCGTAAGCTCAAGAACAGAATTCCTGCCACAACTTACTCGTCCCTAGTATGAGTTCATGAGGAAAGTAGTTCGCAGGGAATGATGGGAAGGAAGTATCATCACCACATAGCGTGACCGAGTACGACTGGGGACGAGTCAGCCTCCACAAGCGCTGAGAAAAAAACGCACTAGTACCAAGATCAATATGTTTTCATCTTTTTCCGCCTTACCATTTTCACTGTCTGTATGGCCTCTTGTACTTGCGTTTAATGTACTCGTGTCGCTGGTGAAAATCAGGCTCAACAATAGGGAGAGAGTTTCTAAGAACTGCAGACCGCACTTTGAGGCAATTCGTTTCAATTGTTGCCCCTTCTACACCACAGTTTTGTGTGTGGCTAGCTAGAACTTCCATAGTTATATCGTCTAAAGCCGTTATTTCAAGGTTTTCACCCGATTTTAATACAAGTTTGTTTGTCAGAATAGTCTGATCTAGCGTGACCTGTCCCTTTTAACACTTCGTTTCCTGAAATAATTTCCTTTTTTGTAATTATATTTCTGAGAATTTTGTGGTACACAAGACATGTAAATATATTATCTAAACTACACACGAACAACGTGGAAACGACCCCTCCAGTATTTTAATCGATCAATAGCAGCTTATATTTGCTTTTAAAATCATAATTATACTTTTTATACCAAAATGTATTAACGTCAAGTTTTGTACTCAATGTGAATATGGGGCTTCTAAAAGAAAATAAAGATTACTCTCAAATGGTCAAAAGTTCACATTTGTCGTTTCTTGTGTCAACTAGTGAGCTCTTAATGTGATGAAATAATTCGAGTAAAATGGCTTGTACAGACTTGTATGGAAAATCAAATGCACTAAATATACCTGGAGCTTAGAAGCTACCGGTCTCCAATCTACCGAAATTCAGTTAAGCGTTTCCCGTTCAATAAGTGAACCTTTCCAGTAAACGGCCTCCCTATGAATGCTTTGTTTCCCCCTTGTTACTATGAGCCACTTAAAGTGCCTATGAAGTAAAAAATTTTTTTGCTTTTTTTGGTAGCTTATTATGTCTACTTTCCGAAAAGTTAAAAAAAGAATAATGTCAAAGAGAGAGAAATCGGACTTTTTGCCGCCTAAAGTGCCCTCGGTAAGACAAAACAGTGGGTCTGGAGACTGGACACGAATTTGGCTCGAATGACGTAGTTAGTGGTTCCACGGATCAGTTTACACTTAGATTTTGTTGATACACAGTGAAGTTCACTACTTCAGCTGAGATTATTGCTGCTTTTTCGTTGATAAATCGAAATCTTGTCCGACAAGAACGATATGTTGCCATCTGCGAAATTGGCAGAGCGGGTTTCTAGCAGAAATGAATCGCACAACGAAATATCGTGACACTAAATGGACTGAAGTAGCTAGTTGGACCTGTCCAACCGCCGCAAGCCGATCAAGCGCTCTTTTACACAAGCGCTGGTCGACAAGCACGATCGAACTTCGGCGAAGCAGATTCAAATGAGAAATTCCCTATAAAAAATGAATAACTAGAATTTTTATTTTTTCCAAAAGCACATACATCGACGGGCTTTGATTTTGTGAGTGGTTTCGCAGTGTCGCAATGTGCTTCGGAATATTGACACGAACGCTGCTTGCCGCGCCGAGGTTGCTTGCTTGTCGAATGTGTAAATTCAGGTTACGGTACGCCTATCCCGGTGGTTATTCGGTATTATATAACGATTTGGTGATTTTAATACAAGAAGCGATCAGTTGCTCGATCGCTTTCATTTTGATTGTGTTCTTGTGTGGGAAAGTACAGTGGACTGACATATTTCTCCGAAGCGTGAGAGTGACATAATTAAACTTGACAACACGGCAAGATAACACTTCTTCAAACTCAAGATTAGCACTTTTTGACTTCAATGAACGATACCAAAATTTCCTCTTCAAGAATAGACAGAACTGCAGTTTTTGCTCTTTATGGTTCGTTAGCTCTACGGTATATTTTCAACCGTCGACTTCTTTATCCGGATACGATAAATCCTGATTACAGTGCGTGTTTATCAGCAAATAATTCCGGCGAAGGCAGCCGTAAAATCTGTCCAAGATTTTGCGAGATCTCAGTGTATTGTTTAAAAGTGCATTAGCCATAGAATACTACCGGAACTGCAGACGTGAGTGACAACATTCGAAGCGCGCTACTTGAAAACAAACAAGCATT
>NW_027558655.1:0-9065 GCF_052425735.1 Oculina patagonica
TTTTGATTTCCTGTTGTGTTAAAACGGCATTACGACTTTTGCTATGTAACTAGGCTAAAAATGAGAATAAAATAGAAATCCGTCATGAAAAAATTTTGATACAAAATTCTTTGGTGTGAGACAAACAACAAGTCACTGGCTTCAACGATTCGAACGTTTGGACATCTCTTAGTCTAATTTTACCAATAGATATGAACCCTGATCCTAACGACCCCTTTTTAACGATGTTCTCAGCCCAGCCAAAGTGACTAAGACTGAGTATGGTGTACTGGAACAGGACCCCGGTATAATGAAGCCAGACAACAGATGTTTCAGTCTCCTAGCACTTCGTCAGTATCGGAATTCTCTGTATCATGCTGGTATTAATTTTCCTCATACAACTGCTTGAATTTGTGGGGGTGACGCGGTAGTTATTTACCAATTTATGTTTTAAACGCTTATTTTGCCGTTTACTTACGAGGACAGACTGCTTCTAGTAGCTGATTAGACTTGTCGAGCAATTCCTGAAAAGAGCTCATCTGAAAAACATCATCCTGATTAGTTACCAAGTCCTTTAGTTCATTCCGGTCCACACGCGGTCCCACGCCGACTGCGAGCACGCGCACACCCTTCGAACGAAGAGGTAACACAGCCTGTCCAAGGGGCTCGACACTAGGTCCCGGCGTTTGCAGCCCGTCAGTCATAACCACAGCAATCGAACTCACAGAAGAGCGTGGATTTAAAAATAAAGACTCCGCAGCATAACGAAGGGCAAGATCTATTCTTGTCATACTGCGTGTGTGTGTCAGGGCGTCTACCGCAGACTGAAAGTTGTCCAAGGAAGTTTGACTTTTAAAGTCAATGCTTAGCTCTGGTCGGCCGCTGTACATAATGACACCAGCTCGACTGTCTGGCGAGGCTCTTAGGAATCTTCGAGCTATCTCCTTTACAGCTGTCTTTTCTCGTTCAAAATCTTCGTCCGTGATGCTTTCGGAAGAGTCCATTAAGAAGGCAACGTCGACACCTTGGACACATGAAGACACTAACAAAGAGAAACAGAAAAAAATGTTTATAAATTTGTGTATAAAGGTGTCAGGAAGAAAAATCGTCGACTAAAGGCATTGTCTTACGTTTTTGTTTTAATAAAATGCTTTTATCATTGTTTCAAAATTTAGTTAATATCGACACTCCCGATTTCTCGAAACAATTTTCGTTTCCCCTAGAAGTTCGATAAATCGGAATTCTACTGTATAGATTGCAACTGGTTGAATTGTCCGCTACGGGCTCAACTGGTTTATACGATTTTACTGCAGATTGAACGTTGAACAAACTGTCCATGTATCTGCTTATTTTATAGATAGAAAATAGATGAATTACTCACCAATCTCACTACAAGCTTTTTCAGCAATCGTCTGCGACTTGCGAAGAAGATCCACAAACGAATCCACCAGAAATACATCGGAATTGCTTTCCACCATGGATCTCAACTGGGTGACATTTATTTGGTGTCCGACTCCCAACGCAAAAACCCTTACGTTTTGGTCGCGAAAACTCTGGCTCGCTACGTCGAGTGCAATAGCATCTGGGTCAGGCGTCTGAGAGCCATCTGTCAAAGCGATTAAAACTTTGGGGACGTTTTTCCGTGCTGATTCGAACATCTCCGATGTTTTAGCTAGAGCACGATCAATCCTCGTTCGTCCTCGAGTCTGGTTGATGCTTTCAACGGCTTCTGCAAATTCATCCGTGCTATCAAAGTCGCCGAAGTTGCTACGAACGGTTGGATAGTCATTATAGGTGACCACAGCAGCACGGCTGGCCCCTGGTCCGACACTGAAGATTCGCGCCAGATCTTTAACGAAGTCCTTCTGTCTCTCAAAATCAACGGCGCCAATGCTACCTGATGAGTCCATGAGATATATGATGTCCACTTTGGTGGTGCATATTTGACCTGAAAGGTGAAGAATAAAATAAGACTAATAAAAGGCGGCAAAGTATAGTAGTGGTCTCCCACGTTGGACTTGATTTTACAGGTATTCATCTTACAGGATTTTACAGGTATTCATCTTACAGCTGTTTTTGCAAAGTACCGTAACAAAATTCGCAATAAGCCAATCAGAAGCCTTTTGCATTGTCCTAATTTCCTTTTGTATTCATCCGAAATAATACCTAATAGGAGCTTAGTTATGGTATTTCAAGTCATTTTTCTTTTTTACTTTCAAATTGAAGGAAACCTCAAAATAATAGTTTTCTTATGTGGAAAACACCAACAGAAAAATAAAGAACCCAAAATAAACAAGGTCGGTCTGGACTGACAAAGATTAAGACGGATTATGCATGAAAAATTTGACAACATTTGCCAATTTTTTGAAAATGTGTTGTCTGTGACGTAGCTCCTTTAAAGAGGGTCCTGAAGGGGTAAAATGGGAACTGGGATTTGCCTATTGTTTCACTGGGAAAATGGTATTTGGGTCACTGGGACTGGGATTCAGAAGCAAAAAATGGGAATGGGAAGAGTGCCAGTTAATGACTTAACATACATATTTTACGCTCTGTAATATTCTTAAGTCCGGCATAGAATAGTTCAAACGCTGAAAACTCTGAAACAAAAACAACTGCACTGCACGAGTGTCCATCAAGTGGGGATCAATTTCCGTGTAAGTGATTACTTAAGTTACTCAGCGGAACAGCTATGGAGCATGGGCACAAATGGAATATTCAAAAGAAGTGATAGTAAGTTGTTGTCAGTCAGGGTAGTGGTAGGTAAGAGATAAATACTTGATAGCTTTAGTTAAAGCTACTAAAAATTTTTAATTCTCTACAAGACAAGTGAACAAATGAAACTTAAGTGATGATCTCAACAGTATTTGAGATAATCATCACTTGCAGAAATAAAAACATGATTTTGGATAGTCCAGTCCCTTCACTATCCCTTTTGCGCCCTATGAAGGGGTAAAACCCCGGAGCGAGAGGAGAGAGTTCAGGATAACTTGTATGTGCATGCTCAAAACAAACCAATCAAAAACGACAGAGAAGTGTAGTATTTCTTACATGTAATGTGCACTCTAGGGTAAAACAAGAAGCTTAAAGCTTAAAGCTTAAAACCGGGCGGTTACTGTTTAACTACTTGATAAGGCAAGTACAGCAAAAACTTTTAAAATACCATTTAAATAAGTAACACACGATTCTGTGGTTGTTTGTTCATGCTTGGACAAATTCCTGCTTAGTCTTTCAAATTTTTATTTTGTTCTGAATACTGAATAACCTCGGTATTTTTAGATTTTAGTTTTATCTTTGTATAATGGCAGATTAACTGAATAGCGCTATATAAATATTATTATTATCATTATGATTATTAGTATTATTTTGCACTTAAAATTTTTGAACATAAAATTTTGAACTGCTTCTAAAAAGAGAACCATGAAAAAAAAGTCAAAGGTTGCGCGATACAATCAAAGCTAATCAAGCATAGATTTTTATTCAACCCCCCACGTCCCCCTGTTTCCCCTTTTGTTAGCCATTCACCTTCGAATCTCCCCTTACACTCCCCTCTATTCCCCCATCCGCTGCAGGCTTTGACTCTACTCTCTCCCATCACACATTCTACTCCTCACACTTCTCCCCTGCCCTCCTCAGCACTTTGGTGGTAGCGCCAGCCGAGTAGCAGTTTCTGGGCGAGTAACTGTGACACACAAATCCGAGGTTTGCATAAGTTATTCAGTTTCCGTGAGTTGTAGTAGTGTGTCAAAATGTCCTTCATCACATTAGCTGCTTTTATCAACATGCCTGGATAAATGACTGATTAGGTTGAAAACGATTGGTGTGTTCATAATCTTGAATAAATGAACTCAAACCAGTTGAATGGCATTTACAAATGATCTCCGTGCAAAACAAACAAACAATTAGAAAGAATTTGTTAAAAACAAAGAAGCGTTTAAGGTTTTTAAAAAATTGTATTATACCAAAACAACAACAAAAAGAAATTAGAAAAAATTAGAAAGCTTTTAAGCTTTCAAACACGTGAGCTCTTTAAGTCAAGTTGATTTTTTGATCGAAAAGCCTGCCTATCTGTTGCATTTAGGATGCAGTCACGCAAACGCCAGTTCTAACTTGCGTGATTCATTGCAGATAATTTCTCCATCGCCGATCGGTTCCGACTGAAACTCAGAACCCTTGAATGAAAAACAAAAAAACATAAACTTCTCGCTAAAAAGAGCGGAGTAACCAGAAAAATACAGTATTCGCTACTGGTTGAACAAAGCAAATCACCTAAATATCAAGAAAAAAATTCTTCAAAACACAATTTCAAATCAAGATAATAAAAAAAGGCTAGCATGCATTAGATCACGCGTATCACGCAGAGAACACCACACGGTGTGTCTTAAATCTAATAGATGCTGTTCGTTTCAAAACCTTGAAAATGAATAAAACTATTCATTTAAATATCAACAATAACAGAAAATCTTTAAAACAAAATTACAAAAGAAAATAAAAAAGACTAAAAAAGGGCATGCATTAGATCACGCCTAACAAATGCTGTTCGTTTTAAAATCCTAAAATCCCAACTAAATGTGAAAAAAGAAAAAAAGATTTAAGATGAGGCCAAGAAACATTTGAATGACATTACTGTAAAATTTTGAATACTTAAAAAGCCGTGAAATTAACATGCCGTGATAAAATTTAATTAACTATCCGCGCCAAAGGGCAAGTTTTCATTTTGCCGTCAATTATTTCACTCGATGGCTTTACCGATCCTTTTAAAAACTCCATTCTAGCTTGTAGAAATTATTATATAATTACTTTACATTTCCTTTTTGTTTTCTGAGCTCTTGAAAAGTGTGCGAGTAAAGTTTTTACATCAAGAACTAAAATAAGGTTGTTTTGTTGTGCAAACATTCAATTCGTCTGTGATGAAAATGCATGGACAAAATGGACACAATTCTTGCTAAATGGAAAATATCTTCAAAGTGGGGTCTGGCCGAAAAGTTCTTTGGCTACCAGCCGTTTTCAAAAGCAGAAGCTTGCTGCAAAAAAAATTGCGTGACTGACGTAATGGCTTTTCATGTACAAAAAGTCGAACGCTTGAATAACACAAAAATATATATTTCACGCTTAACAGAAATCAGGGTTTAGATAAAATTTTAAATAGGAGAGTGATCAAATAGCTCCTGCTGAGTAAACATTAAATGAGCGTGATTTGAATCCTGGCCAAGAAAGCGGCCGAGTGAACTACTGAGACAAACATGGTAAATACGGTGCTTCAATCTATAAATAGATGTTATTTGTTTCAAAAGCCTGAAAACCCCAACTTAACGTGAAAAAATAAATGAAACATGAAAAAAAGTTTCAGATGAATTTTTATTCAAGATGGGGTCAGGAAAAATTTTGAAAGGAATAAAGAAAAAGAAAATTTCAAAACCGTGAAATTTTGTAGCCGTGGTAGAATTTAATTACATGCAATTACCTAAACCAGGATTTCATTTTGTAGTCCATTTGTTTTACTTGCTGGCTTTACGGATCCTTTCAAAAATTCCATCATAGTTCGTAGAAATATTATACACTACCATTTTATTTTCTGAAGTCTTGGGAGGTGTGTAAGAAAAGCTTTTACATCAAGAACAAAAATAAGATTATTTCGCTGTGCAAACATTCAATCGTCTCTGATACGCGACTTTGCCGGCTCAACTGTACACGGATGAAAATGGACACAATTTTTTTCTATTAAATGGAGAGCATCTTCAAAGTATTCCGGCTCAAAAATTCTCTGGCTACCAGCCCTTTTTTTTAAAGCAGTTATGCGTGAAGCTTGCTGCAAAATCATTGCGTGACTGACGTAGCAGTTTTCAATAAAAAAAAGTAATTGCTTGAAACGTGTCAAAAAAAATCACCGGTTTCGCAAACCAGTACTCAAACGCTTGAATAACACAAAAATATATATTTCACGCTTAAGAGAATTGAGGGTATTAGATAAAATTTAAAAAATCTACTTCTAAACAAAAAATTCGAAAAAGCAGCCATCTCAAAAAGAAACAGTGTTTAGTTTCTGGTTCGCTGAACGATAGGCGTAATGGTGTAATCGATAAGAAGCGGAAAGTTTAAGGAGAAATGATTTGAAGAACATATTTTTACTAGGTTGTTTGCTTTGCTGAGACGTGTCAACATTGTGGTTACGAGCGTTCTTCTGATTGGATAGTAGTCCCCCGCTGTGTAAATAGGTCACATCCAACTCAAAACAACATCGTGAGAAACGAAACTAAAAAAGAAAAGCGTTCAAGCTTCGCTCGAAAAACCATGGATGGTAAAAAGGCACATTTATCCATGAAAAAACAAAGTTATCCGCTGCTTTCGGAAAGCACTCACACAAGTCATACAAACGTCAGTGCTTGCTTACGTGACTCATATGGCGGGTTCCCCATCGCCGTTCGGTTCCAATTAGCTGAAAACGCATGAATAAAATAATAATAATAATAATACTCTTCCGCTAAAAATAGCGGAGCATCCAGAAAATTGCAGGGATTGGCTCCTAGCCGAATAAAACGAGTCAGATAAACGTACATCAAGAATAAAAGAAAATGTGTATCAAAAACATCACACGGTGCCTCAATCTATAAATAGATGTTGTTCATTTCAAAAGCCTAAAAATCGCAACTAAACGTAAACAACTGAAAAAAACATGAAAAAAAAAATTCAGATGAATTTTTATTCAAGACTGGGTCAAGAAACATTTTGAAAGGCATTAAAATTTCGAAAATTTCAAAACCGTGAACTTTTGCATGGCGTGTAGAGTAGAATTTTATTTAATTACATGTAATTACCCGCACCAAGATTTCATTTTGCAGACCATTTGTTTTACTCGATGGCTTTACGGATCGTTTCAAAAATTCCATCGTAGTTCGTAGAAATACTATACATTACCATTTTGTTTTCTGAAGTCTTGGAAAGTGTGTAAGTAAACACTGAAGTAAAGCTGTTACATCAAGAATCAAAATAAGATTATTTTGCTGTGCAAACATTGAATCGTCTCTGATACGCGACTTTGCCGGCTCAAAAATGAAATGAAAATGGACATAATTTGGAAAGCATCTTCAAAGTATTCTGGAGATTAAATTCTAAATAGAAGAGTGATTTAATAGCTCCTGCCGAGTAAATATCAATAGTGCGTGTTTTGAATCCTGGCCAAGGAAGCGGCCGAGCGGGTCTGGAACGATTTACCGACAAGACTACTACTACGACGAAAAAATTCCGGGCGATTTATGAACCGGGCCCAGTCCCCGCCCGGTTAAATAGCTCGCTAAAATGGAAAATTCAACTATGTAACCAAAGTGCGAATCTGCAAGAAAAATTGCCCTAACCTTTGTCTTAAGTCATGCTAAATTTTTGAATTTATCATCTGTACGCCTGCATGTCCAAAGGTTCTGTGGAATATGGTTTGGTTTCCCCCCTTTTTAAGGGGGGATGGGGGAGGGCGGGACGACGGATTTCTGAGCATGCGCATGCAAGTTATTTCTGGACTGGCACTCCTGCACCTGGGTTAATCCCCTATATAGGGCACCGAAGGGTAGGTTCAGGGAGTGGACTACATTTAGACTGGGATTTAGACAAAAAATAGTCTGGAAAATGGGATTTGGGAAAAATTTGGGCTGGGAAATGGGATTTGGTACCCCCCTTCAGGACCCTCTTTAAATGCCTTGTGGGCACACCACTTGGCTCTCGTCGTTTCGTCAAAATACGAACCACGGCTTAACCAAAATCGCCTGATATGCTGCGAATCGTAACAAAAAGCTACGATTCGATATATCTATAACATAGCTTCGCTTACCAGCTTTCTTTCTGCAGAATCGTCGGCAGCCGTCAAAGCAGCACTTGTAGCCATCATCTTTATCACAGTCAGAGTCGCATGTACATTCATCTTGAACTGACCTGGGACATTGCCTGTTTGGCGAATATGGCGGACATTTGTCTTTGAGGAAATCTGCAATTGAAAGAAGAGGTAAATTATGGCTAAAACGACTTGGAAAAATAATCATGTTTATTGCTTAAAGTATGTCATGGACGTTTCCTGTAAGAGAAGAAAGGATACATACGGCTTTGCGCTCAGAGTATGACAGAGTGCTTACCGATGGGAGGTGGGGTGTAGTCGGTGGACACGCATATCTTCCCACAGCCGTTGTCACAGCATTTGAGGTCTCCACTGCAGTCGATATCAATATTGCACTCCCTTGGTCGAGATGAACATGAAGATGGTCGTGGAAGGTAAGGACACGACCCGGGTTTGTTGGGTTGTACCACTGTTCATAGGAAAATAAGAGTTTAAAAAGTTAAGGTGTTCGTTTCCTTTGTGCAACAACCCATTAAAACTGTTCGCAGTTTCCTTTCCGTTATTTTCGAAAAGGGTACGACGAAGAAGTACGACGAAATGCAGTATATGGTAAAATTCCAATAGAAACATGGGTTCTCCATGGGTGGACAAGTGAAAAAATGTAACGGCCTGTCTGCCTATCTTCCCGCTTTTCTGTCAGTCTGCCAAAGAACCTGCTTGTCTGTACGTTTGTCTGCGTGCAAGGATAGTTCATGTGCTATTGCTAGCTTGTTTTTCCTATTGTTTTTTTTTTTCAAGTGAATCAACTCTGATAAAATCCAAGGGGCTTGGTTTCACTTTTGTGTCTAAGGCCCGGTTCAGACGCCGAACTTTCCATGGGCCGAACTTAATTCAAATTTGGACCGACCCAAATTAGCAAATGTATGCCTGTTGATCCAGACGTCAAACTAAATTAGCTGTTCTGCAGCCGTTCCTTATACATCGGATGGTAAACACACTCCACGACACATACTTTCTGAGTTCAATTGCTTGCAAAGTGTATTATAATAATCTATGCATTAGGATCGGCACATGTAAAGTGTGGCGTCTAAACCAAAGCCGTTCCAAAGTCGAAATTCCCGGCTGAGCCAGGCGGGAAGAACGGCTGAGCCGTTCCAAATTGAAATAGCCGTTCTTAATTGATTCAGACACCGAACTTTTCATATACTAAATTCAAGGTATTAGGTTCGGCTCATGAAAAGTTCGGCGTCTGAACCGGGCCTAACATATT
>NW_027558656.1:0-9067 GCF_052425735.1 Oculina patagonica
CTGCCTTTTTGTGTCTAGTGTATCTAGACACTATGCAGAAAGGGTAAAAACTCAGATAAATACTTCATGTAAGCTAAGATATCAAGTAATGCGCATAGAGTTTCACTGGGTTTCCCGTTCCGTGACCATTTACATGAGGATAAGAACGCATTCAGGAAAAGTGTAACTATCGATATATCATCGTGACCATTTCGCAATCACTCGAGTACAAGGAGATATTCGGAACCCAATTGAAATCAAGTACGAGCACAAAAAGGATATTCGGAGCCAATTGAATTCGAGAATGATCACAAAAGGGATATTCGGGACCAATTGAATTTGAGAACGAATATTCCGCGACGTTTGCGATGCTCTGTGTCAGTGATAATGCATTTGCTTCTAGTAGCGAACTGCAGCGGAACTAGCTAGCCCAGAGAAGTTATTGTGAAGTGTATTTTGTAGAGCAAGAAAAAGCTGAAGCTGCCCGACTGAAAACAGCTGTGACTGACCAAACATCTGCAAAAGCTGCTGAGTATTTATGTGGACAAAGTAATAATAGAAGTAGTAAACTACTTGCAAATCATGTAAGCGTTGGTCAATTTCACTATTTCACGTCTAATGATTATGGCATATAAAGTGAGAGCTTCCATATTTACGGGATTGTTGCCTTTAAGAGCACGAGAAATTGCAGACACTTTTAAAAACTCAGTTTATCTACCACTTAAAAAATCACACAATTTCGGGGTAACAATGGCCTTTATTAAGCGTGCAAATGCCCTCCAAATTCCCCAAAATTTTTTGACACTCAAAACTCTAATTACTCAGCGAATACAGCCGCCTCTATTGCTCCCGCTACTACGTGCGAAATGCGCCAACTGGGGTTAGGTTAGCTTCTGTCATTCGTTTCCTTTAATAGATAAAGCCGCTTAAGATGATTATCTGTGATTATCAATGATTCGCCGCATGAATGCACGCGCGCTGACTAATTTACTGTCAATTTAAACGTTTTAGGTTTTGCAAAGTTTGTTCGTGCACGTATTGTTTCGGAATTGCGAAAAAGCGTGCTTCCGAGATAAATGAAGTAATTTCATTATCTCCTTTTGATCGCGATTGGCACGAAAGTGTTAGTTTTTGTTATCCCTTGTTGGCCCGGCGATAAGCTGTTGGTGTTTACGCTGTTTAAAATTAACATCAGGGTCGTTACTGTTTTACAAGCATTTCGCAAACCCGCTTTAATGTCTAAAGAAGCAATTGAAAAACAGGGTTTTAAGTATAAACAGGCCTAAGAAGTGCGATCCTTCAGTGTGAACTGAAAATAAGCGTCAAACTATCACTGTTGCTTGTGCGTCAAACATTTTCAAAAGACGACAGGGCAAGATCGTGGCGATAAAAAAAAAAAAAAGATCGTGGCGATAAGGTTGTCGCCTTAATTTGCAATGTATAAAAACACACAGTATTTTAGGCGATGATGTGAAGTCTTTCGTCTTAAGTAATGGTTTTGTAGCTATTCGACCGACCAAATAGGACTGCGAACTAACTACACGTGAACGTCGAATGGAGATTAAGTTTAGCACAACAAGAAATCGCCACGAAGAGCACAGAGTAAAATTCTTCTGGAAAGTTAGAAAGGACTTATACAAAATGTAAACGGATGAGACAAATTATATTTGATGACTTCTATTAGATTCAGTAAAAAGACAACTTCTACAGTTGGCCTGTGTAATACAATTACGAGACCACGTTTGACCTCTGTCGCATGTATTACCAAATGTCACGCTACAAGATAACGCAACTTTTGTTTAGATCTTGTTGAACAGTCAT
This sequence comes from Oculina patagonica, assembly GCF_052425735.1. NCBI lineage: Eukaryota > Metazoa > Cnidaria > Anthozoa > Scleractinia > Oculinidae > Oculina > Oculina patagonica. The sequence goes on from NW_027558656.1 coordinate 1,801, forward strand.
TCAATACAGAAGTTGCTAGCTATTTTTATTTAGTATGTTAGCTTTTTGACAAATTTCCTTATTTAATATCCCGTTAGGAAACGTCATCCCTCTGCATGGACTGCGTCCCGTTTATTATATTGCTCGCCATTAGAAGGCACATCCACATTGTGAGAAATAATTTTTGGGAAAGATTACTGAATATGAGATATTATCGCCAAACACGTCGATTTTAAGAGCTATTTTTGCGGTGAACTAATTAAATACCTTATTAAGATTTATGACCCGCATTCGACTCCTGACACCCAATTATATTTCCAAAATCCAGAAAACAACTTTGAATTGGGAGTGGGGGGGGGGGGGGGGAGTAACACAAATTTTTGCAAAATTATTTATTTTTAAGGGTACAAATCGACCCATAAAAAAAGAGCGTGAAGGAAAAGAGCTAAAGCATACATCTTAGGCTCAATTAGCAGCCAGGAAATCAGCCCACGCTCATCCCCAAAACGAAGATCCTAATCCTCCGGAAAAACCAAACACATCTGGACTCGAGAGATCAACGGAAATCAACCATAGTTACAGGTGTGATCGCGAGTACCAGTTTCCACCTTGCACTAGACACATGTTCGCATTGCGGACCTGTTATTAACAATGTCATTTTATCTTTCACATACACACCTTGCATTCTCCAGAACGTACTGGGTATGCTGTAGATTGTTGTACTTGTCAAAATGAAAATCCTTCTTTAAACCATCAAGTTCATTGATCACTGTATAAAAAAACAACACGCACATCACCCACTGGTACCACTTCACATTACCTTTGCTTACGTGTTCGGTGTTTTATTTATCGGCATATAATCCATTGATATACACCGTAAACCTAGCCCTTGTACCCCGAGAGTGCTAAAAAAGTTTGAAAAAAAAAATCAATTTCATCGTACCATTTTGTAAATAGCGAGTTCGATGGTAAAATTGCAGTGTTCGACTGAGTGCAGCAACTTCAAGGCAAATGACTTTTCGGTTCGAAAAATAGAGGGTTTGAGAAATGGGGATTCAACTCTATTAAAAACCAAACAATACCAAATGAAATACTGTTTAACAGCTACACTGTAGCTTGAGTCCAAAATTTCCCGAGAGATTCGGGTCAAAAAATGCAATTTTGCTAAATCCGCCTGGTGTCTGATTGTTACTACACGGGTATCTGATCTGAGATGTCTCTCTTGCTGGCGATGGGATGAGCGTTTGAGGAGACATGTTTCAAAGGTAGCTCAATAGTTGATATTTCCTAATCTTTCTTTATTTTAGAACAAAGTTAGCTTGCGTAGTCATAACATTTCAAATTACGAATATAGTGCGAAGTTGAAACCCTAGAAATACGATTCCATATCGCTCCTCAGTAACTCCCATTACGTGTTCTCAACATTGAACTAGCAGCAGCTGTATGCATACGAGAGGCGAGGCAACTAAAGGAAGGTTTTTTTTTTTCAACTGAAGAAAGGTGATCCGCAATCTGACAAAAAAAACCTGGCAGTATACCCAGGTATAGTGTAAGTTTACCATCTAAATCTTACCTATGAGTGGAACCACAAGAGTGAAAGACTGGCAGGCTACAATAGCCTTGAGTCCATCCAAATGATCCACAAAGCAGTTAGTATCAGGCACCAAGTATGTTGGGTAGTTCTCAAACATTAAACGGGGCCTTGAAATGTGCTCCTCTATCACTGCCTGTGTTTATAAATCAATCAGTCACAAACTGACAATGGAATTTTATACAGGGGAGAATCTAAGAACACTAAGTTAGCCTATGTCCCCTGCGTAATTTATCAGACATGCTTTTGTTTGAGACAAGTTGGTGGAGTGGTACACTACGAGCAGCCCGTCTTCATTCTAAGTCAGTCGTGTACGAAGTAAAAAAAAATGTGCATGTGAGAAAATAAGTGCTCGCTTTGGCTTTACGTTTCGATTGTCTATAGAAAAGAGAGGCTGCTGGTAGTCTAAGACTTAACAATCAGAAAGGTTAATACAAACTGCTAGAAACATTGCAATTACAGAAAATACCGCCTTGCTTGACCAGCACAGCCAGTGCTTAACTCCATATACTGTAGAACGAAATTACTAGGAATATTGCTAAGAATACTGAAGTCTCTTCAGCACACGGACTATACCTAAGCTCACCTAAGCTTTCTATCTCTGGACCTTGGGGACTAATTCAGAGCACTTTACATTTATGTAAGTACACTTAAGGACGCACAAACTGGAGCATAACCTGGCCTTATTTAAATGTGTCCACAGTATCTCTAGGACATGGGAAGATGTAGCTTGTCAAAAGAGGAGAAGCATTTCTTCTGCAGCATATACACGAACCGCATGTGGAAGATCTGCGTCAACACGTCCAATTCGTCCATTCAATTTTTTGAATGACAAGAGAGAGAGAAAATGTTTCTTAGGGATTGAAGCAGCACAGTATTCTGCAGCTGTTGTTCTATCACTTACAGCTATAATCTCAAACATAAGGAAATAAAGGCCAAGTAATGGTTACCTTTGCCTTATCTTCTCTCTCCTTGTGATCTTCCACTTGTTTTTTAAGAGCATCCTTCTTGGCCTACAAAAAAACACAGAGAATAAATATTCTTCATTTGTACACTGCTGACAAAAAAAAAAGTGTAGAGTGATTCCAATTATCGCAAAATAGAAGCAATGGATGGAACTATGCTACAAAATTAATGTCGTAAATCAAGCTTCAAATAAATTTGAAGCCAACAAATATTTACTTAAGCCCTACCTTGAGTTCCTTTAAGTCTTTTTCCATTTCATCGCTGTTAAAAAATACAGAGAAGATTAGTTAGGCAGCGACATTGGAATTGTTGGAACACTAGCACTACGGTCCCATCTCACTCGCCACTTCTTTTTACCTCATGGTAATGAGGTTATGTTATTGGCCTCATTTTCTCACTCGAACACTCACTCACTCGATTCTGATATCAAACCGCAATTAATTTATCATTAAACGATAAACGCGCTGATGAAGAGGTCCTTTCGGTTTTCCCCTGCCTCCCAGCCCTTGTGTTCTGTTCATATATCTGGGGGGGGGGGGGGTGGGATAGAGGCCAAATGTTTGCTTGACAGAGATCAACATAATTCAAAATAGCGTGTCGGGCCGAGATAATATCAAAGGTAGTTTTTCGTTCGCTCCACCCTCGATCAAAATACACCTTTGTAGACCTTAGAAATAATGAGGAAATGTGCAGAAAAATATTCAAGTGGAAAGAAATTGGCTTCAAAGCAAAGATACATGCAATTTCGCTTGCCATGTTTCAGTACACGTTTTCAGGCACGTTTTTGTTTCGCGTCACGTCATCTTGTGTCACGTCATCCGTTTTCAGTGGTAAAAAAATCGCTCTACAAAGCCTGAGAGCACAAACTATCAATTACCCGCAACTCCCATGGAAAAAAAGAAAACATTTAAAAAGGGAAATTAAGTGAGAATGTGACTTTAATACTAATAGCAGGTACAAAATACAGGTAGATTCGCTTGCCATGTGACGTGATTTACGGTAGTAAACGTTTCAGCTCACTGGAAAATACACGAGTTGCATAGCACGTTTCTGTTTCGCGTCACGTCATCCGTTTTTCATCTTTTTGAGGTGAGCAGAAACACAAAGTGCTCACACGCATCTTTTTCTCAAATTTCATCGGCTGCTCAAAAAATAATAACAGATCTCCGGTACGTTTATTATATATGTGCTGATCGGCAGAAAAGTAATTGAAAACGCAATTCGGCGCATCCAAGACAGTAAAAAACATATTCAAAGGTTACACTTTATTTTGGTAGTGAAAATATAGAATTTGCGCTACGAAGCTGGAGAGCCCAAAGCATCAGTGACCCATTGACGCAACTCACATGAAAAAAAAAAGCATTTAAAGGCAAATGAAGTGAGACTGTTACATTATTGAACGCTTATTTGAAAAGAAAGCGAAGGAGGCCACTTCATCGAATTACCATGAGGTTGCTCAAAGAGCCTTTGATTTAATATCCTTTTCAAACCCTGGCTTTGTGCATGTATTGATATTTTTAGCTCTGTTGATTTAATTAAGGTGGGCATTGTTAGATTTTAATTTCTATTTTAGCATAATTATTGTAAAGCGCAATGCAAGATTTGATGAATAGCGCTATATAAATTATTATTATTTTTGTAGCATGAAGTGTCCTCATTAACAAAAATTTAACAAAATTAACAAAAACTTAAGAATTTAGGCTTTAGCCCCGGCTGAACGATCAAACATTTTCGTCTAACATTGTGTCTGTCGCACTCAACATGGAGTGGCTAAACGAGCAAACAATGTCTGATCAAACATTAAAGAAAGTGTTCCCACATAATGCTTTATGCATTTTACCACTGAAACGTCACACAGATTCAGTTTCTGATTGGCTGCTTTTTCCCCCTTAGGCTTGCTGTGTTTGAAGAGGTGGCTAAATGTTCAATCATTTGCTCATGAAACAAAATTCATCTTATGTTGGATGAAAATGTTTGATCTAGATCAAACATGAGAAACCATTTAAATGCAGTGTCGAGAGAGGTGGCTAAACGGTCAAACATGCTCTTCCAACATGATTTTGGACGAAAATGTTTGATCGTTTAGCCAGGGCTTTAAGTTAACAAGAATTGCAATGCATGATATGGTTCATTTCACATCATACCCTGAGTCCAGCTCTTCTTCTTCACTCTCAATAATCACATCATCTTCATCATCTGATTCCTGGATCAAACAGATATATAATAAGACTGTCAAACTTTACTATTCGATTGCTGTTTAAAGCATCAAAGTGCTACTTATCAAATGGCTGAGTGAAACAGTATCACAAGGCTAGTCACAAGCAAAAGGTCTGTGTACTAAACGTTCATTACTTCTGAGAATTTACTGATGCAATGACAATACTGATTTTTGAAATCCAAATCACTAATCACCTGTCTGCTTAAAGATGTTTTTATTAGATGGAGAATTTTGAAGCTGGTCACTGCCTTGGGAAACTAGTGATCAATATAAAAAAATTTGATAACTATTGTTAACTAGAGCCATACCCACAAGCTCATAATGTTTAGCTACAAACCTCATGTTCATCATGCTGTGACGTGTCCAAGTGAACCATGACTGTGCTTGGTGACTCCTTAGCTGGTGAAACTGGAGTGCTTTTTATCATAGCAGAGAATTCTCCTTTGTCATCATCAAACTCTAAAGGAGGATTATTCAAGGATACTAGAAATGCAGCAAACTCTCTCAGACACTGACAACGAAGATTATCCTCAGCCAGGTTCTATACAAAACATGGAAGCAATTCAGTGGATTAAAATACACAAACCACTAGGCATAAATTCACTGAAGAGCACACTTTGATATGATATCTCAATAGAAAACTATTGAAGCAGATGAAAAAATTGTTTGACAACCATAATCAAGGGTGCAAAACAATTTGCCTGGTCTCTACTGTACATGTAAATATACTTTATTTTTCTCTCAAGCATCTCAGTGGTCCATAATCATGAATTCTTGAAATATAAAAACACTTTGTGCTAGTACTGGACAGTCTGTACAAGAAGACTGAGGTATTCAAGACTTTGGCAAAATTTTTCTTGATGTGCACTCCCTGCCACCAAATAAAATAGTTGTATTATTTTTTTAAAACTCAATGACAGAGTTTTAAATTTTTAACATACATGTAATTATACAGCTAGTTGCCAACGAGTCAGGCCTTCTGGAAGACCAGAAGGCCTGACGAGGCGGCAGATCATAGAGCCGCGAGAAGATTTGTATGTGCGAAAAAAATCTCACAAACGCTCCAAAATGAAGAGTAATGTAAGTAATGTAATGTAATGTAAGGTAGATCGTGACGACACAATGTCTGATGTTTTTTTAGCCAATCTGTTCAGCAGAATCTCTTCGCACGTGCACACTTTGTTGTAGTTTGCCCAATCAGCGCGCTACTAATTTGGTCAGCGCGTGCATGATGCATTGGCAACTAAAATTCCCAGACAAGATGCGTCTCAGATAACAAAGAGGTTTCAAATCTGTTCGATTGTAAAAGCCAAAATTCCCGAACTAGACATTGAAATACGAAAGAAACTTGAATTAAACTTTGTTTAGAATTTAATTTCATTTAAGATGCAGGCAAGAAATGCATTCCAAAGCTTCGAAAATTTCGAAGTCATACAAATTTGCATGCGTAATTAAGTTAGGTCTGGCTAAGAAAACAACACGGATTTGGTTTCGTGGTGATTTTATGGATCAGAAGAGAGCTATTTAGAGTTTTTTTTTCGTTTCTCGAATTTAGAAAATAAATGCCCTATACTTCATGTTTTTCCTGGATTGTCCGGCGTTTTTTTCTCGGGCAACCGGGCGTTTAATTTTCCTAAAAGCTGTAACAAAACAACGTGACATTTGAAACGTCACGCATTGTGCGTGATGAATTATTCTCGGAACGGTGGTAGTATAATAAAATAAACTTGTTCCATCTTTGGCCACACAACTTGTTCGATCAGGGATTTACCTTTTAAAACCTCAAATTTTTTGGATACCTATGTGTTGAGTGGATTTTACTGCAGTGTGGGAAGGAATGATTTGTTTTGACAAATTTTGTAAATGTTTACTTTTTGTTCGTAATTTATTTTCCGAGTTCAGTGGCTCATAGCCACTTTGATTAAGACCCATAGGACTTTAAAACAGCGGAAATCTTTCCAAAATAGCGGCATCGAACAACAGTGGCTTGAAACTCTCAAATAACATGGATTTTACAAAATTTCTCACTAAATCTTCACTACTTTGGTATCATGTAGAACTCCTTTCTCATTTTATTTAGCCTTCACAAAATCGCATTTTATTCCATAAACATTCAAGATTTTCAAAGAAAACGCGAAATGTTTATTGATCGGACCAAAATCATAAAGCGTACTTTCAGCCAAACATTTACGATTATCCTCCCTTCTTCTCTCCCGTTGTACTCGTTGGCATTTCTACCGATAGGTACCACTAGTTTACAATAATTAATATAGAAAGAAAAACAAATTAGTCCACTTTACCTTACACTCTACATCAGACACTCTACACAGTGGTCTCACAGCTGAGTTTAATGGCTTAAATCCAGCCAGGAATTCATCTTCATATAGGGTTACCATCTCATCACCTAAGACATACACAATTGCTAAACACACAGTCCTTTTATACTACAGCCTCAATTATTTCTCAATTATTATTACAAACTAGCAAAAGCAAATTTTACTCATTTACACACT
>NW_027558657.1:0-9058 GCF_052425735.1 Oculina patagonica
TGGAGAACATTAATGTCTGGCCCTATCCTCACCTGGGGGCAAGGAACTAAGCATAGCTTCGGCGACGTTGGGAAGGTAAGGGAGGGGTGGGGGGGGGGTTGAGGAGAGGGGTTAACAGGAATTTTGCGCATCAAAAAAGATCGGGCCTAGGCAGGGCCTATGGCTTTGGAAGGATTTTTGTTGGTATTCCATGGTTACTAGTCGTCATAAACACTAAACATAATAAATGAAGAGAAGATCCTCGCAGTTATGAAGACAACTTAAGCAGTTGTGAAAAGAAAGCCTGAAAAATTCAGGCTTGCCGGGACTCGAACCCTGACCTTTGCAAAACCGGTGCAGCCCTCTTTTCACAACTGCTTAAGTTAAGTTTATAACTGCGAGGATCTTCTCTTCATTTATACTTCATCCGCAGTTCAAAATGTAATATCCTCTATAAATATTCATTATTTCACTAATATAATGCTGTGAAATACAAAATACATCGGTCACTTGAAAATAAAAACACGCAAATGCGTCATACCTATATAATGATAAAAAGACCGAAGTTTTTCAGTTAGGGGCTTTACAACTGGAACGTCTTTAAGGTGTCATGTATCGAAGCGACATGTAGCAGGGATAAAATCACGTGTAGGTTCCTTAGTGTCCCTTGAAAGTATCAGCACACACCAAGGGACGTGCCTCTGCAAACATTTTACCACTACATATTTCCTGTGCATACATGTAGTTTTGTCATGTCATGTCTTAGTCCAGTCCCTGAACTCTCTCTTCTACGCGCCCATTATAGGGGTTAAACCCAGGCGCGCGAAGAGAGAGTTCATGGACTGGACTAGTCATGTCTTCGTGTGTCGGTAGCTGGAACGAAATCAATCAAAAACCGTAGCTCTTTACCCTAGGGCTCTATTAGCGGAGGTTTACTGACCTATCGGAATACCACTGTAATAGTTACCTTACGAAGCGAAGTTCAAAAGAATTTGAGATGTCAGACTTTGAATTTGCAGTGGCAATGTAGCTGTGGGGACTAGCCCTCCCAATATTCAACCCTTGGCCCTCCCTCTTTTGGGAACATCTCGATCTGCCACTGTCTTGGCAATGTTTATTTTATAGTTGAACGAAAGTGTGACCTAACAAAACTTGTACGCAAAGACCTGTATGGCTTAATACTTCACTTTATTGACCACATAGTCCATATATCTATATCAACATGAATATTAAGAACTTCAGGACTACTTTCTTTACTTTAACTATCGGCTAATAATAAATAGACCTTGATTATCATTATTTTTGTTATATTCTTACCCCATAATGCATAATTGCCAACGACAGAAATTATCAGATGTACAAAAAGAAAATTTACCAAAGGAAAAGGCCGTACTTAAGAATTCAATGCGACTAACAAGCGATTACAAGAGGTTCTTGTATTGAAAGATTTTCCATTAAAAAATGTAATTACAGTGTAATATGGAATGAAACATTATCAGAACTTGATGAAGTTTACACAACCTTTTTTTTAAATTTCTGATTGTAACAATATTATACCTTTCCTTTCCGAGGAAAATCGAAATGACATGTAAATAAATGTTGTTATTTCCTAAAGACTACAACTTATTGCGGTTTTCAGTGATATGAAATTCAATCCTCGACCAACGGTTTACGCTTTTTGCTGCCGTCAATCATCTTTGTGGACCTCTAGGGAAACAAGTTCACTTCAACCAGGTTAAAAGATCACGTCCGTCAGTTGTGATTGGTAGATTTCGATCCATTTTGTTTATTTCCTTTTTTCATGGTTCGTTGGCTGTCGCCATAATTATGATTCACGGCAGCGAAAAACGCAATCGTTAGTTGGATTTTGAATTTCAGAGTTCGCATATCACTGAAAACCGCCATAACCGACCTTTGATAATTGTGGTGTTAACCAAAATATTTCTGAATAAGTACAAAAATATCTGAAAATTGTACTTAAATGACAAAAACTAAAATTGCGATGCGTTCCGTCGCGACTCGCTGAAGTTTCGATTTTTTGTTTGCTTCCCAGTCTTAACAGCCAATCAGAGAGCAAGCGACTGCACGTGCAATTAGCGCATGATTTCGCTTCCTCTCTGGCTATTAACTTGATTTTCTTGTTGGTCAAAAACCGGGAAAACCAGCAAAACGATGGCAAAAAGATGTCAATCAGTAATGGGAAACTTCACCAAGAAGCAACGCAGCAGCGAGTGCTATTGTAAACAAAATATACAGCAACTAAAGTAAGAAAAAAAATCCACACTTAGTTTGTAAAGAAAACAGAGAACACTCCGTTCAGTGTAACGGATGTAAATTAACGATAGCGCGTGTTTCCACAAGAATTCCCGATTTCTAATGCTCCCTAACCCAACCAAGCGTCGTTTTCGGCAAATCCTCTTCGGAGCACCCGAAGGTTTCCGACTGTTTTTGTCCAATCAGAAATAGCACGAGAACTCCGAAAGCTGCTACGTCACCCACAACGGTCAAACGCAAGGCGCGTTGACAGTTCCCGCCAAATCTATCTCTACTTTCAAGCAAAAAAATTAAGAATTAAAACTCTTTCGGCTTTTTACGCTAATCATGCATAGATAATTTAATAATTGCTACCCAACAGTTTTGCCGTCTCGCATTTTGATTTTCCGCTGTATGTTCCGGCAACGTTTTTTTACACTATTCTTTCACAATACTGTAATTTTTTTAAACGCTAACAAAATTCATGGAAGTTAAATACGAAAGTAGTGTTGGTTTGCGTTTGGCCGTCGTGGTCACGTCAGCTTGACGTCACTGAGATCATCACGATACTTAGCAACATTCTTGCCGAATATCGTGGGCTCAGCAAATTTTAATAATCAGGATTTCCACCACAAAGACAACTTGTTGCGCGACAAAATGTCGAATAATTCTATCGAAAAAAGGAGAATATATGCTCCTCAATTCATAATTCAAATTTCAAATTATTATTTCCTATTAATTCAAAAGAATCCAAATATCCTTGAAACGGAAAAAGTAGGAATCGCTCTTTAAATAATATATAAATTTTCTTATGAAAAATAATAACGCTAAAATAACTTTTTACAACTCAAAATGTTGAGGCAGGTCCACTGTTTAGTCGCCGCGAGGTTTCTTGAGCGTGGTGTCATAGCGACGAATCAACTCCGCCTGAAATAGGAAAAAATAAACAATTAGTTCACTTCTAACGGTGTTTTCCAATGATCAAAACTGTTAACGCACAAAAAACATCGGATCACAAACTAAAACAACTCACGATAACCAAAGTATGTTTTTTCGAACAAATACCAAGGGATGATCAAATTCCGATATAAAGCTACTCAATCGAAATATCACAATATTATAAAGCTTGAAAAAAAAAAACTAAAATTATGATGCAAAATACCTTGCTTCCTAGCTGTTTCGGTTCCGAAAATTATTTTCTCTACAAGTTAGTCTAAAGATCGAACGACGTGAAATGCCGATAAATTGTACTGACTGCGAATCTTTCTTTGATTGGCTGTAATGTTTGAAGAGCAAACGCAAGGAGTTAAAAAAAAAAATGTCAAGAAGTAATCAAGGACTTAACCTTATGATAGGTGTCGATGATTAAATCTCTACAACGTAACACCTCAAGAAAAGATTTTAGTTTACCTGTCCCACTCGGGCATCTTCTTCCTGAGAAAACGCAAATCCAACTATAGAAAGGGAAAAAACAAAAATATATCAGGAAAAGGGTTTAGGTTTTTTAGAGCTCATGGCTCACTTGAAAACCATAACTGAATGATTCCGTGATTTGATAAATAAAGATGATGATAATGATGATGATGATGATGATGATGATGATGATGATGATGATGATGATGATGATGATGATGATCATTTCTCTTCAACCTATCAAAACAGATACTTTGAGAGAGATTCCATGTTAGAAACAAGTAAATTACTTACGCGAAGAAGCACCGCGGTCTTTTCTGTCTTCAAACGCTTCGTCTCGCGACCAAATTTTCCTGCAAATTTAATGATATAGGTTAAGTCTGCGTTCGATCCTAGTGGCCCATCAGGCCAGAGTTTATCCCGGTTTCAGTAGCATGAAGCAAATAGGAGAATTTCTACTGCCCATGTATGGATGGGAGGCTAGTCAATCGCAGGGTTACCCCCCAGCATTAATACGCCGGTGAGGCACTATGAGAGTAAAGTGTCTTGCCCAATAACACAACGCAGTGCCCCAGCCTGGGCTCAAACCCGGACCACACGATCCGGAACCCAGCACACTAACCATTAGGCCACCGTGCCTCCCACTGAAAAAATGGATTACAAAATCGAAAAAGTTGAAAAAAACAACTCCACGTTTTCTATGCAAAGACGATCTGAATGTCGACAACTTGAAAATTTATGCTCAGTAAACTTGACCGAATGATTAACACAAACAAGCATAACAAACACGGTAGTAAATTCTACGGGAATGTTTGGTACTTACGCGTGCACAGCATGATCTGACATAATTAAACGACTTGGATCACCCTGCAAATTAAGAAAAAGATCAACTTAACCATAAGTTCGTTACAAATAGCGAGACCCGCTTTAATACGCCTCCAAAAAGAAAGAACGTCTGGAGGACTTCCCGCTGATTATCATATGACGACAAAATACATCAGACACTATTCATTTTGCCGTTTGGATCGGCGCTTTTGCGGAGATCTGCGCCAAGTGCGAGCCAAGCGCGCGCGAGAGAAACGCGCGTGGTTTTCGCACGCCTCGCGCGTTACTTAGATCCCCGCAAAACCAGGTGCATGTCCAACGGGCTAGGGATTGAGTTTTGCAGTACATTAAAGTGAATTTGAAGTGTCGCACTTACATGCACGGCTTCTACTTCTTGGATTTCCTCCTTGAGCGTTTTATAGAACGTTCTTCGAAATCTGAGAATGAGAAAAAATGTTTAGTTTTCGTTACCAGCTTTGTTTCATATTCCTTATGACTCGCTCGCGCGATTGGTTAAAAACAAACAGTTGACTTACACTTTGTACAGAAAGTCCAACAGAAGAGTAATCAGCGGTATGATGAAGAGAGAAATCCAGAAGACGCCACAAGAATACAACATACGGTCCTGCAAAAATGAAACAAAGGTCATAAAAAAAAACTGCAGACGGAAAACAAAAGCGGAAAAGATCTGCGGACGGAAAACAAAAGCCTTCGCATAATACTAAAATGCAAACAGTACCACAAGATAGAACTGCTCAAGAGCTTTCATTTAAATGGCTTTATCCTTTTTAGAATCACAGCATAATAAACACAGGGCACACGAAAGTAATACACAATCGCTTTGAATGGTAACACAATACCAGAGTTTCATCCACAGACGTAAAAGCTAGAACCACCTTGTACAGCACAATAAAGTCCTTCTCGATACTATTAATATTTTTAATATTTACTTATTAACTTTTTTAATATACTTATTTATTTTCACATTTATAATTTCTTTTTTGTGTGTTTGTCCCCAAATTAGCAGCAATGCTAAATACCCCAGACACGTTTAATAAAGGTTTTTGTTGTTGTTGTTTTCATTTAAATGGTCATACACTAGGGTTTCATCCACAGACTTAAGTTAAAACCAACTTGAACAGCACTACATAAAAGTACTGCTTAATAGCTTTTATTTGAATAGTCACACACTTGGGTTTCATCCACAAGCTTAGAAGTTAGTATGTAATGCATACTTGATGAAAGTGCTGCTCAACAGATTTCATTTGAATGGTCACACACTATGGTTTTATCCACATACACGTACTTCAAAGTTAGAACCACCTTACACAACGTTATAACAAGTTTTACATGAAATTACTGGTCAACAGCTTCCATTTGAATTGTCATCCACAAACTTGAAAGTTAGTACCACCTTTTACAGTACATAATAACCATACCTGGCCTATCATATCAGGTGCAATATACAGCGCCATGCCAGGAATGCAGTAGATCAACAGGAAAATGAACCAGCTTGCGATGCTACCCCATATGGCCACGTGACATAGCTGCGAAGAAAAAAATACCCGCATGAGATTTGCACCAACATTGACAACACACCGACTGTTCCACATACCCAGTTCCAGGTGTCCAGTTCCATTCCTGCCTTTAGACACACAGTTATAACGACCAACTGTAGAATAAAAAGATAAATAAGATCGAGAAAGTTTGAAAAAAATTTAAGGTCACTCTTTTATAATACCCGGTTCTGTCAGCGATAACGAGTTAAATAACAGTAAAGCTATCCATTTAATAACTTACCGTGTACACAACATTTCCTAAGAACCACTGGCCTACCACCGTCCCATCGCTGAAGGGCGCCTCTGAAAAGAAAACGGAGAAACATAAGATCGTACATGGTAAAAAGCAATGGCAAGTGTGTGATTGTTGGCACAAAAACGGTTAAAACGCGAGTTTAAGAGCGGTTTTCATCATAATTAGTTTAGTTTTGTATAACTACGCTTATAGATTGGTTTAAAAGACCTCTCGCAACTTTTTCATCCAATCAAAAGTAAAACCAAAACCAATCGTGACTCGCTCGCAGACGTTTTCCTGCGCTTCACACCGACTTCAGGCATTTGTTTCGAGTTTTGATTGGATTACTGGATTGTCTGTTTCCTTTGTGATTGGTAAGAGTGATTTCTTTGGTTTTGGTTTTACGACACTGCTCAATGCGCGTCATATTTCCAACTGAACTTTAATCGAGAAAAGAGAGATAAACCGGCTCTTGGTATAAAATGTTAACAGGCTTAACAACTTGCCTCGCGCACAGGTGTCAAGTTACTTTCTTGGTTTGAAGCACTTACCGTGTCTAAGCATGAAACAGGGCAAATAAAACAACAGAAGAGAGTGGTAAACAGATGCCGCGATCCACATCCAGAACACCTACAATACAGAGAAAAGTGAAAAGTGCCAACTTCTAACCGAAAAAAGACTGCGCCCAAAAACATTTTCTATTTGTGGGTCAAACACGAGACAGGTTTGTAAACAAAACTCATACAAAGTCACGTTCTTTTATTCTTCTCAGTTACCCTGTAATAAACTACTGTATAGTGCTAACAACGCCATCATTTACGACAGTCGGAAAATCCACTACGTGCTTCCGATTTTCATTATCCAATCAAAACATAGCATGTCAGAAGGGTGTCATACAGAAACGTCATATTGTTTAGCAACAGCTTTGACGAAAACCGTGGGCTTAGAGACATGACTACGACCATATAAAGTCCTTTTTCCTCCCGAATTTTCGTCAAATATGTTGGATAACTTCTCACCTTTGTGTTGTACTGTGTTGCATTCTGTGACTCCTTGTAAAGTTTGGGATATTTTAGCATGCTTTCAGATGTCACTGTACGATCAAACAGGCCGATGGCCAGTGGAGGGACTGATGTGAAAACCTGCATCAGACGAAAACAACAATATATGAATCTTGTACAGACCGTTCGGTGCTGTAACAAATTTGGACAAAAGATATCTACCCCAAATGGCAGTTGTATTTGTTTTAAAGCTAAGTCACACAAAATTTTCAAATAGTAAATGCAGGGATTTTTACAGTAGTAGTCCTGGAGGAGGAGGGGGGAGGTATGGAAGGGGGTGTGAACTTCCCGCTTTCCGTACCCTTTACTCCCCGTCCCCGCCAGTTTCACTGGTCATCCTGATTATCATGGAACACAAATTTCCCTGTTCCTTCTCCTTCCGCCATGCATCTCAATCATACTGCTTTTCTCCAGGTTTCTGCCTCCTTCTTTCTTGGTTCCCTTTCTTTTTCCCTAGGGTTCCCGCCCCCTGTTTTCCTAGGGTCCCCGCCCCCTGTTTCCCCTAGGGTTCCCGCCCCCTGTTTTCCTAGGGTCCCCGCCCCCTGTTTCCCTAGGGTTTCCGCCCCCTGTTTCTCTAGGGTTCCCGCCCCCTTTTTTTCTAGGGTCCCCGCCTCCTGTTTCCCTAGGGTCCCCGCCCCCTGTTTCCCTAGGGTCCCCGCTCCCTGTTTCCCTAGGGTTCCCGCCCCCTTTTTCCTAGGGTCCCCGCCTCCTGTTTCCCTAGGGTCCCCGCCCCCTGTTTCCCTAGGGTCCCCGCTCCCTGTTTCCCTAAGGTTCCCGCCCCCTTTTTTCCTAGGGTCCCCGCCCCCTGTTTCCCTTCACTAGCTCTGGACAAACGTTGTCATAAGGGGTTGGCGCAATACTGTATTAAGACAAAAAATGTTTTCTCATTTTATTCCCAATAAAAAGGATCTAAGCCAAACGGAAGTTTTCCCACTGGAATCCATTTCCATCCTCGCAATTTTCATATCCAGTTCACGTTATTTTGCCTCTATTTTGTAACTAAAGCTAAAGAAAAACTTACCACATTGTAGATACCAATGCACCACTTGTCAAACAGGATCTGACCGGAAAATCCATTGTCAAGCGCAAACCAAAGCTGCAAGACAATAACAATACATATTACGAAAACAACCTCACAGACCAGTTTTTCCACAAGGGCTACGTAATGTCAACCGTAAACCCGAACATTTTTGCTACATCAGCACAGCTTCTTTTAACTGCCAAAACAGCACGATCACATACAACACAAGCGCATTCGCACCCACGTGCACGCACACGCGAAGATGCAAACGCACCTAGAAGCAACCAGTGCAGACAGCAACCTTTACTCACCTCAATCACATACAGACAAACATTCTTGTAGAAGGAATACAGGATGAGTTTGGCCAGACGTTGGTAACTCCACGCTCCGTGAACAAACAGAAGCTTGTTTAAGTAGCGGAACTGAGGAATAGACGAGAGCGAATCAGCATGATTAAGAGAAACTGTTATCAATCTGATTTGACTCTGAGAAGGCTAACGCGCGCGCTTTTGCTAGTCCGCGTGAAGGGACACAAAGATTATGAGCGGTCTTTTTTTATTGCAAGAGAAAAACAAGGTTTCAAGTAATAACAAATACATGCCCAAGAACACATTACAATGATTCTTGTCGCAGCTCTAACCAGTCCTTTGGACTCAGAGAGTAATGGCCAACCAATGGCATGAAATTTGTAACTTGTTCCTATAGCTGTGGA
>NW_027558658.1:0-16751 GCF_052425735.1 Oculina patagonica
TATTACAGTAGTCTCTGTAAATCTAATCAAATTTTGCGTATAGAATTTTTCATTCTTTATTGAGTGCCGTCTTACATTTAAGGGTTATACAACGCTAGATACACGAGAACTCTTCAAGCGAAAGATAACTTGTGATTAACCTAGCTGATTGTTGAGAAAATGTACTTTCAATTTCACCTAAAACATACCGTATTTTGTGTGTATATATTCCGGCGCTTCGTATGAGCCAGGCCCAACACTGTGTCCTGTACTTTCAGCCGGTTTTGTTAGCGTTCTTGGAGCTCGATCATACATTTTCAAGAGCCAAAATTCTCGCGCTCTGTTCTAAACTTTGTTCTCTACCTCCTTCGGTCGCTTCGCACAAACATGGCGGGTTGTTGTTGTTATGGAAACACCTCTCCTTTTCTGTTTCGTAGACTGGAACCTAATTAGACAATAGACGACCCTTCGGGGCTAGGGTGGGGGAAGTTGGTGGTTAAAAACTCTATTACAAAAATTGATAAACCGTTTTAAACAAAAATAGCAAAATCAAATCCTACGTCTTACGAATATCATGATTGGTGATTTATGAAATTTTGTATGAATATATTTGTTGCCAAACTTGCACGACTTGCGCGCTTTGATGCGCAGCGCGGGAAAGTAAGTCAGGCGAGGTTACGGAGCGATTGATTAGAAGTTCTTCAGCAAGCATGTTTCGCCGACAGTCTTTACTGCAGGTAGCAGAGGCATTTTTACCTTTCCTCGGAATATCTGTTTTGTCTTGCCCGGTGAAATTATCTAATTTGGTAATTCTGACTTTTCTTTGCCAGCTCAAAAGGATCGCTACAAGATGTGAGGCAGAGCTACCTCGGAGAAGCGGGAAATGTAAGTTGACAATTTTGAGGGCACTGCAGAAAGAAACATTCTGCACCCCTACCCTATACCTCCAGTTAATTATCAGAACATTGCAAAATTCAGGTGCCTTTTCCGTATAAAACCCAAGAAAAACAGTTTATGGGATCCGTTGGGGGCTAGACTGCAGAATTCGTTGGAAAAATATTAAGATATTTCATTGATTGGCTCAGCTCAAGGCCTAAAATAATTTTAGTTCGGTTTTATGACCAATCTCGTCCCCACCGTCTCCTTTTGTTTTGGTCAGCACCAGGGTCCCGGACTCTAATGAGCACTCTGTGAATGCTCAAAAGCTCAAACTTGCCCAGAGTCTGCATCCTTGGTGCTCTCCATTCTCCCTTAAAGGGTAATAACCTCTCGGGGGAGGGGGATGCAGGTAGGGAGAGGCCTGCCCCTCCTCCCCTTATGACTTCTACAGGCTCCCTTTTAAAAGCAAGCAATGACCCATCTTCTCTTCCGATAGGCCCTTTTGAGCACCTAGCTCCTTTAAATCAGCCACTTATCTACTTTTGGGGCATAATTTAAGAATAATTTGGTGTATAATTTTGAAAATACTGTGGAAACTTCACTTTTCTTTGAAAAGTAGGACTTAAACATCAGCTTTATTAAAGGTAATTTTTTTTTACATCATATAATGGACTGGCATACAGGAAGCAGCCAGTCAGTCAAGAATTGGGATTTTTGAAATTCCTGTTGTTTTGCTGTGCCCTATCTTTTCAGAACACTAGTTATTTTACTGTACAACAAAACTGCAGAACTGCTAACCTGTACAAACTGGAAAACTGAAGAGTTATTCAAAAAAACCAGAGGATTTGTTTTGAAACCTAAAAGGTTGGACATTAATATAGCAATAAATCAAAGAAACTGAGCAACTTAATTGTGCTGGTTAGCATACCCTACTTAGGGGTGCTGGTAAAAAACTGGAATTCTCTGAGTTGAAGTTTAGACCAGCCTCCAACGAGGCCTTCCAAGGGGTTCTGGCGACAGGCGACATTGCTCCAAAATAGCTAAAAATGTTGCAACAACCTTGTTCCAGAGCACCGACAGCCAACAGAACCTTGCACTGAAAGGGTATATATATTAACGACAGTGACAACGTTTCCCTCACCAAATAGGTGACTGGTGTGACAAAGGCAACAAAGCGAAATCACACACCCCCTCGGAAGGCCCTTCCAGCAGTGTTGAAATTACTTCAGACTCAATAATAAGACTGTTTATTTCCTATCTATAGGTCTTAACAGTGTGCAGTTGATTGGTTATTCTGGAGGTGATCCTCTGAAGGGTAGCACCGATTACCAGCCAACCAAGTTCAGCTTAGCGACAACACAATATTACCAGTCAAGAGAAGGTAAAGTAAAAGGAACACAGTGCACTATTTTATAAATTCTATCTTTTATTGTACTTAAGACAGACTCCCCTGAAAGTTCAAGCAGTAAGTGCAAAAATAAATTATGTATAAAAATGTACTCATAGCACAGTTACATTTTGTATACTATTTGGAACATCTCGTTGTAATTCATTTCTCTAATTAACCACGCTATTAAATTCAAATTTGTTAGTTATGATTTTTGTGGTGTGTAAGCTACATGTACAATATAGCTAAGAAATTGTCAATATTTTTTGGATTATAATAAAATTTTCACACACCACAAACTCTGATAAGTGAGGTAATCCATACACAATAATATTCATGATTTATTGCATTTTCCATTGTACATTTTCACATCTTTCTAAATTAAGTGCAAAAGATCAGATGTCAAAAACTCATTCATTGATTGAGGTAGCTCTTGTTTGTACCACAGGGACCTTATTACACAAAGGTGTTCGTATAAATTGAAATTTACTAATAGTGCCCTAAAATGTATGTTCTGTATTAGTCTGGAAATTTGTTAAACAAAGGTCTGGTAAAAGAGGCCTAAAACTTAAACAAGTTTGACAGTTTTACTAAGAAGAAAATTTCTTATGACCCGTCGATACTGGTTTATTCAGGAACTTTTGTTGTTCAAAGGTCATTTTGTTGATCTGTTAGTGTACCCTCATAATTGTAGAATAGCTTACACAATACAGAAAAATCTTGTGAGACTGTCCCTTTAAGGGGTTGTGTAGTCACATCAGGGTTGGAAACTAAAATTTCCGAGCACTCGCCATCTGGGCGAGTGACCTTTGAATTGCACTCGCCCAGGTCAGTTTTCACTCGCCCAGTCTCCTTTAGTAAAAAAAAAAGCCCCCCTCCCCCAACGAATTATAAAATGTTCACCATGCGTGTCACCGTGGTGGTCGATCGCAATACAGACTGCAACCTATTTCTTAAATGAAAAAATATCCTAAAATAGATCCTAACTCCAAAATAAAAACACAAACACTTACTTCAAACCCATTTTTATTGATACCTATTCCCAAATTCCTGTAGTTTGCAATTTAAGTGTCGAAATTGTACAGTAAAAGCAGCGGGAAATGGCCGTCTTGCAGCGTTCGAGGCTCGGTGGACGAGTCAACGGTATTTATGACCAGAGGTATTACTTTGTACAACTACGTCCAACAACAACTACGTCATTTTCCATCTTTTTTCCCATTAATTTTTCTTTAAGCCTACTTAGTTTTGTTTTTGTGTGTTTGTGTGTTGTATAGTTTGCTATGTAAATATTAAATATACCTGACCTTTTTATAAATTATTGTAATAAAAACTAAGTATGGCTGCCCAATCTTGTTAGCCAATCGTGGTTATTCTGGGCAGCCATGCACTTTACTCTATTTATTTTATTTATTGTATTGCTAAATTTAATTGAATGAAAAGGGTGCAAATAAAGTTGTTGTTGTTGTTGTTGTCATGTAACAATCACCAAGCAGAAGCCATTTTTGACTGTTTACGAACGCGAACCAGCTTAGTTGTCATTGTTGGAGATTTCAAAATGTTGGTAGGCTATCGGCTTGTGAACAGTGTAGATTATTTTAAAGTGGAAGGTAAAAAGTTACGCTTATTTTGAATAATATATTCTGGATATGAAAATCGTACTCGCCAAACCGGGCGAGTGTTCTGTGATTTGTACTCGCCCGACAGTTTTCACACTCGCCTGGGCGAGCGGGCGAGCGCTAATTTCCAACCCTGTCACATTTATAATTTTCACTTGGTAGTCACTAGTTTATCATCATCTGTGCAGAGAAAAATTTATTTTTCCTGATTTAATTTTAAGAACAAAAATTGGAAAGCAAGACCCAGTGGCACAATGTAGCAGTTTTCAAACCTTGGTTACAAGATACGGTGAACTCCTATGTCAGGAAAGGGTGAGGCTGTTCAGGCATTGTTGATGAATTACTCACTGATTACCCTGTTAATATTAGAGCTGTTTTCAGTTAAATGTTGTAAAGCCAAAACCAAAGTAATTACTCTGACCAATTACAAGGGCAACTTACAATTCAGTAAACCAATCGACAAAACTCAAAGTAATTACATGTAGTCCTCACTAAGCACGCAAACACTTTCTAATTGGCTGAGAAAATGGTGCAATACTTTTGAGCCAATCAATGAGCGTAGTAATGCAAAACCAAAGTAAAAGCAATTTATTTTCGACACTCAAGTGAAAACCGCTCTAACATACAACAAAATGGGGAACTGAAACCTAGGGTTGCAAATGACCTACAGAGTTAAAAGTTAGACTAAGAGCCATCATGTATTGCACATAGTTATTTGCTACTGTCAAAAGTAAGCACCCCCCCCCCCCAAAAAAAAAAATAAATAATAATAATAATAATAATAAACTGCACCATTAGCAAAGTTCTTTATAATAACCCCAAGAGAAAAATGGATAAACAACACAAACAATGCCCCTTGTTCTTAGAACAAAAGATATGCAGGAGCTTGATAACCGGCCTATTGTTTTTGCTTTTGCCATAGAACTCGACTGTTTATTCAAGGGCATATAGACTACAGCAACTATGTTGACCAGGAAGGCATTAAAAGGTTTAACACAAGTATCATTCCTGGTAAGGATCTTGGAACTAAACTTTTTCAATTTATTTATTTTTCCGCACAGCATATTTTTTGTTTTCAGATTACCCTAACATCTTGTGCTCTTGTTGATATTTAGCCAAAGTTGGAAATGAGAGTGTAGAGCATAAAAAGTAAAGTAATTTCTAATGCTGACTGGGGGGGGGGGGGGGTTAGCAAAAAAAACTTATGTGAAGTGGTGGGGGGAAATGGATGTTTCCTTGAACTGCACAATAGGTATAATACATTCTGTTACTTTTTTGCAGACAACATTATTATTCTCTCTCAACCTGTATCGATGGAGGAAGAAACTGGCTATTAGCTTAGTACTAATAAATATTAAATGATTGTATATTATTGTAAGTTGTTCTCAAAAGCTGTAACAAGAATCTGAGGATGATTTTACAAGACACTTTTTGTACTGATAGTCGTTTTCCAGAGCTCAGATTTAGGTGCATAAGGTGTACAAATTCTTAGCTTGTTTAAATTCCTTTCATTTTTCTTAGTTTTAAAATAATTATTGGTAAGCATGCAAACTGAAAGATATGAGAATCTTTGAATCACTATATGTGCTAGTTTAATAAAGTGTTGTAAGGGATAACTGTATACTGTTGTTTAGATACATTGGATGAAAAAAAAAAGCTTTTAATGTTGTGTACTTTATTAATTCAAAAGTGATGAAAAATTTGTGACAGCTCTTTCACTGTCAAGCGTATGAACATTGAAAAATGATTTAGTTCATTGAGCTTTCATGTGCTATTGAAGCATATAGGTAGCAAAGCTTTGTTGGTTCAATTATACCTTGAGACACCTTTGATACAGTCAAACCAATACAGCTGAAATAACTGTTCATTCAGATTGTAGAGAGGTGCCCATTGTTAAGAGGATTCAATCGATTCAATCGATTTAGCCGTTGTTCGGGGAATAAGGGCCAAACACCGGCAGAATTCGTGCCTATGTATGGTTGGGAAAAAACCTGGTTGCTATAGAGAGGTTGCTGTTAGGTTTGGCTGTCGTTAGCTGTCGTTATGTTACTTAGGTTCAACTGTATTCAACAATACAAAAAAAAACAGTAATTTTTTAGTGCATTTACTTTTGCCGTACCTGTCTTTTCTTGAACTAAGGTTCATAACTGAAGCAGTCGGAAACACTGCACGGATTTTTCAAGTACACTTCATCGTTGTGGAATTTAATTTTTCGGCTTTGTATGGAGTTCTGTGAGGCTTTCCGACTTTGGGGTGCTTTTTTGAACAAAAAGTCAAACAACACACTCGCCAACAAGTTGTTGTGTTGTGCTTCTTTGGAGAGACTGGGGAACGTTTTGCACCATTACTCAGTTTTAAAGTGGGTCAGACCAACCCACTTCTTTAGCAGTTCTCCGGTCTTCTCCCTGGCGGCCGATCAACGTGGCTACCCTTTCATGACCCTTTCATATTCGCCCTCATTCTGTTCCACGTACGTTATTTACAAAAACGGGGGCGTGACCAAGTGGTCCTCGCCCGAGCCCCTCTTGTTAGAAGCTCCTCCGCCAAAATAACCTGCGCACGAA
Organism: Oculina patagonica; assembly: GCF_052425735.1. Lineage (NCBI taxonomy): Eukaryota > Metazoa > Cnidaria > Anthozoa > Scleractinia > Oculinidae > Oculina > Oculina patagonica. Next base: position 6,426 of record NW_027558658.1, read on the forward strand.
ATCCCGCCAGCCACGTAGGCTTAAATGGTCCGGACGAATCAGGCGCGTAGCTGAGGTTTTTTGGAAGGGTGTTCGTATTGACAGGAATATTTATTTGGGGGTTATTAAATACGCGAGCCCCTAGGGGGGTCTGGGGGCATGTCCCCCCAGAATCATTTGGAATCTAGAGGCCCGGAAATGCTATTTCCAGCATTGTGCACGTCAATATTTCAAACTCGATGGAGTTCAAAATAACAGGTATTTTTAGTCATAACAACAATATTGCCGGTGTCACAGCGGATTTTGTCCCCCCGCCGATTTTGTCCCCCCGGACCAAATCCGCTAGCGGATATTGTCCCCCCGGACAATATCCGCTAGACGTTCCCTCGAATGACAACACAAAACTTGTTATAATTCTGCCATATTTATTATAGTAAATAAAGTAACTTCTTATAATAGCAATGCAATTTTGCGTTCTATGCTGGTCTCTAAGTTATTTCAGAAATTTACTATAATTCTGAATAGCCGACAAACTTGCTTTATCGGAACTGCTACAAAAAACTTTTTTAATGAAGTCGCGGAATCTCTTTTAAAAAAAGTTGTGAAATGTAAACAAAAAGACAATGTAATTAGTCTTTTTGAGCGAGTTATTGTCCATGCAGTAACTATTGATTACTCCATAATGATAATTTGTTCAAAGTGGAGTAAACTAGAAAAAAAACGCGGTGTAGTTTGCAACTTTATTTAACTTGAAACTAAAGAGTCGGGAGAATCGGGAGTTTCACGCTCGATAATTCGAGGACCGTTGACATTCTGAAACTTTTGTGAATTGCAAACTGAAGATACTAGCTAGAAGAGTTAACCGATTAAATTTGAAGGGGATCGGTTTACTTAGAAGCGAGAAATCGTACTTTTAGTTTTTCATACAAATGCTTCTAAATTATCCCGCGACGGCGGCTCCATTTTACAGACAAATATATGAAAAATGAAAATCTTAATTTGCGGCTTTCTTGGTGAGAGTAAAATTCTCAAATTTGATCGGTTAACTCTTTCAGCTAGTATTTTAAGTTTATAATTCATAGAAATTGCAGAATGTCGACCTTTCTCGAATTATCGAGCGTCAAACTCCCGATTTTCCCCATACATTTACTGTAAATTTTGCCGCGTTTGCCCCCCAACCAAGATGGCGTCAAAAACCGTGGAAGGGTCTATTCAAAAAAGGGATAAAACTCGCGTTTGCGCTTTTTGTGAAAATCTTTTTATTTCAACTTTACAACTTTTAACAAGGCTTATGCTACAAAAAACACTTCTTACGCTGCAAAAGTCGAGAAAACTGCTCTTTGTTTTATCGGCAAGCGAAAAACTGTTTAATGTCGGAAGCTATTACTTGGCTTCACACTAGAGCTTAAAGTATAGTCTAAGTGCACTTGGAACCTACTTTGAGTGTGAAGGGGTAAAACGTACTTACTTGAACTTTTCTTGGTGACCATGGAAACTTTCGTAGTTCAAAGAAGCCGAAGTACGCCGCCAAGTATGGTCTACACCACACTTGAGAAGGCACTTGACCAATAGGAAATGGAAGCCAACTGAAAGCGCGCGCGTGCAGCGTTGTCACGATTCTGAAAAACAACTTGCCAGCTGAAATCAGAAGAAATTCAAAATGGACGGCTGGTGTTCGGAGGAGCAAGAGTCTTTTATGTAAGTTAACAAAGAAAGAAAAGAAAGTCGATGCATATGGTTAAACTTATAATAAACTTATAATCCTATTTTAACTTCCTTTTTTTCAGAGACGACTTTAACCATCGGTTTTCATTTCTACCACGAAATGCGGTTCTTCAAAACCAGCCACACGTGCAGCCACTATTTCAACCTGGCCACTTCTTCTTCTTCTTCTTCTTTCTTCTTCTTCGCGCCGATAAAATAAATAGGAAATTACAAAAAAACTATTCTCTTTTGCAAAGGCCTCATGATTTCACAAGCGTGCAATCGTGTTTGTGATAATTATGCGTGACTGATTTTACCCCGCGAAAGATGATTGACAGCTTGTACCTCAAGTAATATACTTAGTCATCAAGTGTGAAGCCAGATTTTGTAAAATACGACTTAAGATTTTTAAGTGCACTTGATTCAAGTGCTGACTTGAAACTAACTTAGCTTCTAGTGTGAAGCCAAGTATTTAGAAAAAAATCTATTGTCTATGGTAAAAACAAAAAAAAAAACAATGTAATTAGAGTCCAGTAATCTTATTGTCCTGTATTTTTTCAGGTTTTTGTAAATTCACTCAACCGAACATTTATTCTAATAAACTAACTTGACACTGGGACTTGTTAGCCGAACAATGTTTATTATAATTTCAGACGTATACAACAAACTAACAAAAAAAGCAATTGTAAATTTGGTTCTGCACTTTAGCCAAGGATCAACAAAAATGACACTTGATTTTCGATTGGAAAACGTTGCTTCGGGCCGTGTTGAAAATAACATACTTAGATTTTCCAATGCGCATGCATGCTGTGTTTGGTAAACACCGAGACTTACCTTGTCTATTTCGTCTTTTCAATGTTCATGAAATATTGGTATTCACATTTAATCGTCTTTACTTTTATTCGTTTACGACTCCAGGAGTACGATAGCGAAGTATGATCACTTTTGACGGGGGGTCAAAATTCGCGAAGGGGGGACAAAATCCGTTAGCAAATATTGACTCCTGGGGGTCAATATCGGCTAGCGGATATTGTCCGGGGGGTCAGCATCCGCTAGCGGATTTGGTCCGGGGGGACAAAATCCAGGGGGGACAAAATCAGCTAGGACACCGGCATTTTGTTTACTTGATACATTCATACATACATACCGGCTTAGTACACTAAACGTTTAACAAAAGTTTGACGTGTGCTGCAAAGGCAATGCTAAAGCCCTACCGCCTAGCCTCCCACGCAGTCCTTCTTAGGGGCGATCAACACGATCGCCCCTAAGAACGACTGCGTGGGAGGCTATCCACCCCCCGGCTCTACCGTCAATGTACTAAAAGCAGCGTCAAAGCGTCAATATGCACTAAATATGCACGTATCACCTGGGTCCCCCAAAATTGTATTCCCCTCCTTTTGTCTATTGATACTCCATTTATCACATCCCGAACGCCTGTTTAGGAAATGTTTTTCAACGACGGGATTATTTTGACTACATATAATACTAGGTCACTAGGATATATTGAGGCCACTTATTTACTAATTCACTACAAGACTATTCGTGAAGCAAACTTGACAATTGCATCATCCTCGGGTGGAGGCCTTGAAATAGATTGACAATTTCGTCCAGATCGACAGACATATCATACTTGATATGCATGAGAGCCAGTGAGGAGAGCCCATTCTCCTAACAATTTAATACTTTCCCGATACTTTTAGCGTTTTCTTGTAGGGTAATTTAAAAGCTGCAACACTCAAAGTTTGTTTTCCATTCCCCCACTATTTGCTAAAAGCTGAAAATCAACAGTTTGTGTTTTCAGTCCTCTATTATTGACCTCCAAAGGGGGGTTCGTTCGAACCCCTCGAACCCCCCCCCCCTCCTACGCGCCTGCCGAACAACACCCGAATCTAGAGCAGATATACATGTAACCCAACGGTTCCTTCAAGTTATGAGTCTACTATCTGTCAAGACGGAAATACACTTTGTCACTGTTATTGATCATTTTCATTGTGTTCTCGTACAGCGCATATTTAATTAACGTGCTTATATGGGAATTTAATAGATGTTCAATATTCTTCGTAAAATAAGACTGGAGTCTTCAACAATTTTATGTCTGTAAGCTTAAAGATACATGGCCAAAAAATTACTGAACAAAAGTACCGTTTTTAGTTTATTTTCCATACTCTGATATGTCTGTTCATTATCCCGCGAACTTCTTTCTTATCTTAGAGAAAAATATGTCCGAGAGAAAATGTTTCGATGAAAGAAACGTTTTACGGGGGTTGGACAAGAGAATATACAAACATTGAAAATTTTGAGAGTCAGTGAGAGAAGAAGCGAGATCTATTACTGACCAACAACTTCCGTCAAGTGAACTTAAAATGTGGTTCGGATGCATAAAATTTGTATCTCAAATAACTATTCAGGACCTATTCAGTCTGATTATATAAAAGCATGCCTCTCTTATTCATTTTAAAACGGACTACCATGGTCAGAAATCTTTCTACCCCCAAGTCTTCTCAATGTTGCCAGGGTTTGTTATTATACTTTTAATGAGCTATTTTGTATTTTATGCATTTTGGGCATATACTCCATGCTATGCTCCATATAGTCACCCAGCTATCCTATAATACTCTATGAATATCCCTGTAAACCCCTGTATACCCCTGTATACTTGTATAAACCTTTGTATACCCCTGTATACTCCTGTAAACCCCTATATTTGTATAAACCTTTGTATACCCCTGTATACTCCTGTAAACCCCTGTATACCCCTGAATACTTATGTAAACCTCTGTATACCCTTGTATACTTATGTAAACCTCTGTATACCCTTGTATACTTATGTAAACCTCTGTATACCCCTTTATACTTATGTAAACCTCTGTATACCCTTGTATACTTATGTAAACCTCTGTATACCCCTTTATACTTGTGTAAACCTCTTTATACCATGCCATAGAAAATACAGCCAATCAGAATACAGGAAAGCCGTTGTATATTCGACGGTATTCAACCCAACCTTCCCATCGTGCGCTGCGATCTTATTCTCGATGAAATTTAGTGAGCGTATTTTCTATGGCATGGTATAAAATAGTTACACAACACTTTCTCGTGGTATACTATGGAATATCTCACTTGTCACTTGTATTTTCTTCGTATACACACTCGCCTAAAGGCTCGTGTGTATACCGAGAAAATACAAGTGACTCGTGGGATATTCCATAGTATACCACTCGAAAGCGTTGCATAACTAGTATGTATACCCTTGTATACTTATGTAAACCTCTGTATACCCCTGTATACTTATGTAAACCTCTGTATACCCTTGTATACTTCTGTAAACCTCTGTTCGACTCTGTATACCCTTGTATACTTATGTAAACCTCTGTATACCCCTTTATACTTGTGTAAACCTCTGTATACCCCTTTATACTTGTGTAAACCCCTGTATACCCTTGTATACTGCTTATGTAAACCTCTGTATACCCCTTTATACTTGTGTAAACCTCTGTATAACCCTGTATACTTATGTAAACCTCTGTATACCCTTGTATACTTATGTAAACCCCTGTATACCCCTGTATACTTATGTAAACCTCTGTATACCCCTGTATACTTATGTAAACCCCTGTATACCCTTGTATACTTATGTAAACCTCTGTATACCCTTGTATACTTATGTAAACCTCTGTATACCCTTGTATACTTATGTAAACCTCTGTATACCCTTGTATACTTATGTAAACCTCTGTATACCCCTGTATACTTATGTAAACCTCTGTATACCCTTGTATACTTCTGTAAACCTCTGTATACCCTTGTATACTTATGTAAACCTCTGTATACCCCTTTATACTTGTGTAAACCTCTGTATATCCCTGTATACTTATGTAAACCTGTGTATACCCTTGTATACTTATGTAAACTCCTGTATACTTGTGTAAACCTCTGTATACCCATGTATACTTATGTAAACCTCTGTATACCCTTGTATACTTATGTAAACCTCTGTATACCCCTGTATACTTATGTACACCTCTGTATACCCTTGTATACTTATGTAAACCTCTGTATACCCCTGTATACTTATGTAAACCTCTGTATACCCCTGTATACTTATGTAAACCTCTGTATACCCCTGTATACTTGTGTAAACCTCTGTATACCCCTGTATACTTATGTAAACCTCTGTATACCCTTGTATACTAATGTAAACCTCTGTATACCCCTGTATACTCCTGTAAACCCCTGTATACTTATGTAAACCTCTGTATACCCTTGTATACTTCTGTTAACCTCTGTATACCCTTGTATACTTCTGTAAACCTCTGTATACCCTTGTATACTTCTGTTAACCCCTGTATACCCTTGTATACTTGTGTAAACCTTTGTATACCCTTGTATACTTATGTAAACTCCTGTATACCCTTGTATACTTCTGTAAACCTCTGCATACCCTTGTATACTTGTGTAAACTCCTGTATACCCTTGTATACTTCTGTTAACCCCTGTATACCCTTGTATACTTGTGTAAACCTCTGTATACCCTTTAATTTTATACTTATGTACACCTCTGTATACCCTTGTATACTTATGTAAACCTCTGTATACCCTTGTATACTTCTGTAAACCTCTGTATACCCTTGTATACTAATGTACACCTCTGTATACCCTTGTATACTTCTGTAAACCCCTGTATACCCTTGTATACTAATGTACACCTCTGTATACCCTTGTATACTTATGTAAACCCCTGTTTACCCTTGTATACTCCTGTAAACCCCTGTAAACCTCTGTATACTTATGTAAACCCCTGTATACCCCTTTATACTTGTGTAAACCTCTGTATACCCTTGTATACTTATGTAAACCTCTGTATACTCCTGTATACTTATGTAAACCTCTGTATACCCTTGTATACTAATGTAAACCTCTGTATACCCCTGTATACTCCTGTAAACCCCTGTATACTTATGTAAACCTCTGTATACCCCTGTATACTTCTGTAAACCTCTGTATACCCTTGTATACTTATGTACACCTCGAGCTCTGTATACCCTTGTATACTTGTGTAAACCTCTGTAAACCCCTGTATACTTGTGTAAACCTCTGTATACCCCTGTATACTTCTGTAAACCTCTGTATACCCTTGTATACTCCTGTAAACCCCTGTATACCCTTGTATACTTCTGTAAACCCCTGTATACTCCTGTAAACCCCTGTATACCCTTGCATACTTATGTAAACCTCTGTATACCCTTGTATACTTCTGTAAACCCCTGTATACTCCTGTAAACCCCTGTATACCCTTGCATACTTATGTAAACCTCTGTATACCCTTGTATACTTCTGTAAACCCCTGTATACCCCTGTATACTTATGTAAACCTGAGTAAACCAGAGTATACATGAGTAATCAGGGGTATACAGAGGTTTACAAGAGTATACAGGGGTATACAGGGGTTTACAGGAGTATACAGGGGTAATCAGGGGTATACAGAGGTTTACAGGAGTATACAGGGGTTTACAGGAGTATACAAGGGTTAATCAGGGGTATACAGAGGTTTACAGGAGTATACAGGGGTAATCAGGGGTATACAGAAGTTTACAGGAGTATACAGGGGTTTACAGGAGTATACAAGGGTTAATCAAGGGTATACAGAGGTTTACAGGAGTAAACAAGGGTAATCAGGAGTATACAGAGGTTTATAGGAGTATACAGGGGTTTACAGGAGTATACAAGGGTATACCGAGGTTTACAGGAGTATACAGGGGTATGCAGGGGTTTACAGGAGTATACAGGGGTATACAGAGGTTTACAGGAGTATACAGGGGTATACAGAGGTTTACAGAGGTTTTATTGTAAATAGTTTGTAATTAACTTTCGTTTACTTGTATTTTTTTTTTTTTTTTTTTTACATTGCTGCTGAAAAGCCCTTTTTAGGGAGCGCAATTAAATTGTATGTATGTATGTATGTATGTATGTACAGGAGTATACAGGGGTATACAGGGGTTAACAGGAGTAAACAGGGGTAATTAGGGGTATACAGAGGTTTACAGGAGTGAACAAGGGTTTACAGGAGTAGACAGGGGTATACAGAGGTTAACAGGAGTATACAGGGGTAATCAGGAGTATACAGAGGTTTACAGGAGTGTAGAGGGGTATACAGGGGTTAACAGGAGTATACAGGGGTAATCAGGAGTATACAGAGGCTTACAGGAGTATACAGGGGTTTACAGGAGTAGACAGGGGTATACAGAGGTTTACAAGAGTATACAGGGGTATACAGAGGTTTATAGGAGTACGCAGAGGTAATCAGGGGTAATCAGGGGTATACAGAGGTAATCAGGGGTTAACAGAGGTATTATGGGATATCTGGGTGACTATATGGTTCGGGTGACTATATGAATTTGCTTTCATCATAACAGACCATCATTGAATACAATTGTTTTAGTATTTAAAAAAAAAACAACTGATTTACTTTGTTTTTAGAATAATTTTGGTAATTATGTTAGCTGGATTGTCGTACATTTCTTTTATATTTCAAGCCCCGACGGAATTACGTAACGGGATTACATAACATGAGCATTATGTTTTGTTCTTGAACTTTTCACAATGGAGCTAACAGAAATTAAAAGAATGAAGAAATTATTCCTTAGTTCTTAATTTGAATTCTAAGGCGAAGGGAACTTGACAGGTTAAGTATATAAATATCATCTGTCAAAATTTTACTCAAACGTAAAGATCCAAAACTATTTTTAATAGTTCTGTAAAGGAAAAAAACTCATAAATCAAGCAACGAGCGTCCCGCTCACACCATAACGCTTTCCACGCAAGCACTCTTGGTCAAGATCATCGAATCCAAGGAAAGGGCGTTGTCCCCGTGTCCATGTTCTGCTGAGCGACATGGGAATGTTGATCAATGGATTTTTCCACTTGAGTTTTATTTTCTTGTTGCTGAAACTCCAACCAACTATTACGCGTGCAAAAAAAACTCCTTTCAATGGACGTCTATTTTCTGGAGCTCCTTTTAAGTGCATCGAGAATTCAAGCGGTGAGGTTAGGGTTTCTTGCCAATTTATCGTTGATTGCTTTCAGTTTAGCGAAAATTAATGACTGATCCGTTTGTTCAAGTTCATTGTTTGCTTGCAGTTTTTTGCCAAAAATATAAATAACAGCGAACAAAAGAAATTTCTGTCAGTTGAGCGATCAAGCGTGACTTTGAAATACTCGCCGTTGTCAAAAAATTACAATATGTAATTTAAAAAATTCGACAGCGGCAGTCAGTTGTCGGCACTTATAGAACGTTCTCGGTAAGGCAGTTCACGAAGCTTACAAAAACTGAGGCAAGAAAACTAAAAGCTTGTGCAATTTGATGACAACATTTTAAGGAAAAACTCGATCACCCGAAGAACATCACACTCTCACCGATGTCCGTTTTTTATCAGGAGTTGTGAAGGTATTTAAAATGCATATCTAGACTTCCAAGTATTGTGTTTAGAATTTATTTATTCGCGAATAGTGATTTTATTCAAGGATTCTTAAGACCAGTTTCAAATGTGCTTTCCTTGCAAGCAGTTTAATACGTTGGATTACCTTGAGTTTTTAATAGTCAAGTTAATTTTTCTGTTTATATGTAGTTCGCTTTGAGTTCACAACTTTGTGCAAACATTGTTTGCATAAACGTTCAGCTGCTTGGTTTTGGTCTAACCGCTACGAAACTTCGGGGATTTTAAATTAAGGGTTTCCGTTAAGTTTTTTAAACGCTTCAGTGATCGACCACGGGCTGGACGCTTAATACTCATTATACGGTTCATGGAAAAATCATTCATTATTAACAATTGTCAGATTTATACACGCGTGCAACCGACTAGAACCAACTGTCGCCATTTGCTTTCGACGGTTCTACATTTACAGGCGTCGCCTAACCGAATGTCTTGTCAGTTTTGTACTGAAGTATATTCTATAACAGAAGGACTTATTCTATGTATTCGAACTAAATTGTGCTCGATCAGTGCGAATGCATGGTTCAGATTAAATCAAGAGTAAGGATTAACAGACGCTTGGAATGTCATCAGCAGCAGAATGCTGATTAAAACAATTTTATTTGCATTTATCCACGATGAAACAAACAGTCTGATATAGTACTCATTACTGATCAACAAAACTGAGTACAATAAAACAGTACAACAATTTTATCACTGCAAGTTTCCATTTTTGCATGTGCTCGATTCTAAGATTAGACATTGCGAAAAGATTGGTATTCAAGAAAAGCTAAGATAACGTTTTAACAATGCATCAATATTTGCAACATAACACTTCCTTTGCATTCTGTGTTGTGCTATGCTAATTCATCTGAAAGTAACAAAACGCCTCGCAAATTCATTCACTGCCCTATATAATAGGCACAGTTTTTTTGTTGACTTAATTGATCTTTAACACTCACAGGTAAAATGTGAGAAATATACAGTCGGCAGTTGGCCTAGCGACTGTCATATACAGACTGATATTCAAAACACCGCCTCTTTATCAAGACAATATATTTTCTCTCTTTTCCAGTAGCACGCTTTAAACCTGTTTTACAATATCTCCACTTCCCGTTCCAAATGTCATAGTTTTGCTAAATTGAAATTTATTTCAGTAGTAGTTGTAGTTGAG
>NW_027558659.1:0-9050 GCF_052425735.1 Oculina patagonica
TACAGTCAACTCTCTCTTAACGGACACCTCTATAAGACGGACACCTCTATACAGTCAACTCTCTCTTAACGGACACCTCTATAAGACGGACACCTCTATACAGTCAACTCTCTCTTAACGGACACCTCTATAAGACGGACACCTCCATAAGACGGACACCTGGTGATGGTCCCTACCGTTTTTCAGTCATTTTACTGTAACCAAACTTCCTATAAGACGGACACCTCTCTAAGACGGACAACGGACACTTTGAAATCATTAACAGACACTTGAGAAGCGTATTTTTATCATGTTTTATTAGTGAAAATACTTCCAAACTTCGCAAAGTTAGTCCGTGCCTTAAGGATACGTGTATACCAAGCTTACTAACCACAAACAATGACGCTTTAAGGAATTACTTCTTTGCTTACGTATATGGACACTAAAGACGTCGTTCTCTACTTACAGTATTACAGTTTGTAGAAGCTTTTAATTTTGCTTCAAAAGCAAATACGGTCCTTTTATTATTTTAGTCTTGTTGCAGTTAGCATAGGTTTGTTGCACTGTGCAAAGGTTTAGCTTTATTATCTCAGAATTACTGGTGTCATGTTACCTCGACTCTCTACAGAGCGGACCAGACCAGTCTGAGAGCGGACACCTCTCTAAGACGGACAGCTGCGGCCGGTTCCGAAGGTGTCCGTCTTAGAGAGAGTTGACTGTATTACGGAAAGTTCACACTTGGTCTCAAAGAAACAGGAGTTCACATTAGCTCTCCCACTAAATTACAGAGAACTCCATAATACATGGACACTCAGCTCGGTCCCTTTGGTGTCCGTATTAAAGAGGTTTGACTGTAACTGCAGACTAACAGTTCATGATATAATAAATCTGTTACTAAAATTTAAAGTCGCATTACATTGAGCGCAAACGAAATGACGTGATCTTTCTTTCAAATAGTATTTGTATGGCTGACTGCAATACGTTACTCCAATCGGATGAAAACGAAAAAAATTGCGACGGAGGAAAGATTTTTCAGTTGGACAGAGAAAAGGAACTATAGTGCTAAAAACGCCAACTGAAGAGCAACTTTGGATGACTATCAATCGACAAAATGGCCTGTTTTGACAGGGATTTAATCAATGGGAGCCGCAACAAAAATACATTGTATCTATATTTTAATAACTTTATTATGAATCGCCTTTGGAAATGAAAAAATACAGTGTTTTTAGAATATGGATGTTGAAAAAGACTGTGAAAATTAGAAAACATATGGTTAATTGTACAATATAAAAATTGTGAATAAAGAAACCAAAATAAAATAAAATTTATGAGGGTTAAATTTGCGCCTTTATCAGAGAGGCGAGCCTTGCTAACCTTGGTAATACACGAAAATGACCATGTTTATTTGAATAGGCATTAACATTGACAAGTAATTGTCTTTAATTACATGCAGTTTTTCTCATCTGTGCAGTTAATTACAGAGAAACCATTCTGAACAAGATACCCCCTAACGATATTTTTAATATGGTTTTGCGTCGACCAACGACGGCAAACTAAACACCCCCAAGCTTTCACGCGCTTTTTGCGATCTCGGAAAAGAAAGCGACTGATAAGCAGGCTATAAATTGGCAAAAAATAACATTGTCTTCAACCAAATTTTTTTTTTTCAAAAGCCGCAAGGGCAAAAAAAGGCTAGTACAAGGGTCCTAAACATGTGTAGTTATTGGTAATTATCATCAGGCTTTTAGGCACGATATAAAAAGTGGGAGTCCAAAATTTTTATAAAGCCTGACTTTGTCCCCATAGGAGGGCCTGAGGAGCATGCAAGGTGTTTTTCTGCAGTTATGAGTGCAAAGGTGTCTAAAAACTTACAAATTTGCTGGAAAAAACTTCTGTATACAGTAATTCATATTAAATTTCTGTGATAAGTGGCCGTCCACAGGACTCCTGGACTCCCACCTGGCTAAAAGCCTGATTATCATGAAATACATACTGTGTTAAGGTGAGCGCTAATTAGCTTGATTGAATTCGTTCCCGTGATATTCATTACTAAAATTCAAACTCGCATCACAACGAAAGCAACAAATTAAATAAAGTTCAAGCAATATTTCTTCGCCTGATACCCACGGAGAAATATTATTAATCTTAAGGCAATTTGAGTAAAAGCGGCTAGCAACTTTATTAGAAACGCTTATTTGCATTGAAATGTCATTTTTTGAAACGGAATATATGGAGCGCTGTCACATTCATATACATTAACATTTTAGAGTAGCTCCTAATACAGGTACCAGTATCTCCGGAGAAAAAAAAATATTAAAAAAATCCGTCACATTCATTAAAAAAAAAAAATTGTCATATTTATTCACAAGAGTTCTGTTTAATTATATGAAGCAATTAAACAAAACTCAGCAGTCAACTTAAATATGCCTCTTGCGCGCATATAGCAAAGTAATAACACGAATATATCAACGGTTACCCTCAAGCCAAAATTATCAACAGAAAATATGGCCGAATCAGCCCAGGAGATAAGCTTGACAATTTCTCTAGGCATTCTGTCAGTTCTTATCGTGGTGTCAAACGTCTCTGTTTGCGCTTTGGTTTGCTTTAACAAAACTCTACGAACGTACACGAATTGGTTGATAGTGTCACTTGCTATATCAGACATATTAACAGGAGGAGTTTTTCTACCTTTAACACTCATCAAGCCCACATCAGTCATCACAACTTATTTGACCGCCATAATATTACTCTCTGGTGTTGCTAATATTTGCGCAGTAACATACGATCGCCATGCTGCAATAATGAAGCCGCTACATTATCCGTGCCGCGCACCAATGTTATTCAAAAGAGCCATCGTAGTTGCGTGGTTAATTCCAATCATTTATTCCTTACTTGCGCTAGCGTGGCCATGGGACGAGGATCCTAACCTAACAATCCACGTTGTGTATGTGGTGGTATTGGAGATTCTTGGCGTCGTCGTGCCTTATATCTTCCTAACTTTCGCCTACGTTCGGATTTTCAGGCAAGTGCGACGAAGCTTAACAATGAGAAGAGACTTTGAATCCGCCAGAGAGCAGAGGAATGAACGAGGACGTATTTCATCGGACGCCCAAGTGGCAAAAGTCTTCTGCATAATCTCCATGGCATTCTTACTCTCTTGGTTGCCAATCTTATACATGACAACTGCAGAATCTGTTTTCAATCAGTTCGACATCGTCCCTGACGCTTTGCCTACTGTTTCGCTTTTCACAATAGCGACTAGCTCACTGGTAAATCCACTATTGTACGCTTTCCTTAAACCGGATTTCAAGGCGATCATTCGGAATTTCTGTCAAAAGAATTCTCACACGGAAGCCGTGTCGATAAAACCCAGTTTTACTTCTTTGTCTCGCCAGGTGGGATTAGAGGAAAACACGAAGCAATAAGGCCAGACAATAGTAAAGACCGAGGACAAGTCACCAGAAGAGTATGACATGTAGGAATACTCTGCGACGTCGAAATAAGGATTTAACAACTGCCTTACTCCTTGAGAGCATCAAGAGAGACGCTCGTTAGAGTAACATTTAGCAGGGTCGTAACCAGGTATATGGGATCAGGGATCACAGCCTTGGGATCAGGGATCACAGCCTTGGGATCGGGATCACAGCCTCGGGATCGGGATCATGGACCCGGGATCCCGGGTCACAAGTCATGGGATCCGGATCGGCAAATCAGATCGGATCAGAATGGAATCAGGGATCAAATGTTGCCACATTTTAGGGATCAGGAATCAAAATTTAGAGCTAAAATTTGGGATCAGCGATGAAAAAATATACCTGGTTACGACCCTGATTTAGACTACCTGTTAAGTCACCTACGAGTTGAAATCCTTATTGCCATCGCTGAAAAGAGAATGTTTTATTTCTTTCTTTTTGGAAAAATTCATCTCGGCAAAGCGAAAACCTTGAGAAAAACATGTTCGAAAAGAGAAATTTTACTCAAATCGAGTTTACCTGCTGAGCATAATTTGAACACAGCTGCAATAGACTCGTTCTCGTCCCCATAGCCCTTATCGCTTCTCTTAGCCGGCGAAGCGAAGGTTGGGATCTGGGGACAAAGGATTTTTGAATTAATTCGAATTTTTTTGATTGGCTGTTTGGAACAAAGAATTCTTGAACGGAAGACAAAAACGAGAACTTTTGAGAATAAGTCCCTCCCTGACGACATTTTTGCTATGGTTCTGTCAATTCTCTCAATATCCAATAAGAACAGCCTAATAAGAACTCCCAGAGAGGAACACCTGTCATTACAATTTGAGGAAGAAACGAAAATTCAATGCTAATTTGAAGACAAATAGATTGAAGAACTCATTCATTCTTAGCAATGCGCTCAAATTTTAAATGTTTGACTTTCTAAAGCTGTATATTTCATTTTGTGTATATAAGTAATTTTAACCTTTTTAACCATTGTAATTTTTTTGTAAAAACTATATTATTCAACCCTTGGGTTGCAATTTAGTTTTAATAAAGCATCTATCTAAATACCTATCGTCAGCTGTCAGTTATAACATGTGTCAACTAATTAGTTGAATCTACCTACGGTTAAAGAACAGCTTTTAATACACAGAAGTTGTCAACAGAAAATATGGCCGAATCAGGGCAGGAGATAGACGGGACTCTTGGTGTTCTTGCAGTTCTTATCGTGGTGTCAAACGTTTCTGTTTGCGCTTTGGTTTGCTTTAACAAAACTCTACGAACGTGCACGAATTGGTTGATAGTATCACTTGCTGTATCAGACATACTGACTGGAGGAGTTTTACTACCATTACAACTCATCGACTTTTCAGTCGACGTCAAAAGCTACCTCACCGCCATAATATTACTCTCTGGCGTTGCTAACATTTGCGCAGTAACATACGATCGCTACGTTGCAATAATGAAGCCGCTACATTATCCGTACCGCGCACCAATGTTATTTAAAAGAGCCATCGTAGTTGCGTGGTTGATTCCAATCATTTATTCCTTACTTGCGCTAGCGTGGGACGCGGATCCTTCCCTAACAATCCACGTTGTTTATATGGTGGTCTTGGAGGTTCTTGGCGTTGTCGTGCCTTATATCTTCATAACTTTCGCCTACGTTCGGATTTTCAGGCAAGTGCGACGAAGCTTAACAATGAGAAGAGACTTCGAATCCGCCAGAGAGCAGAGGAACGAACGAGGACGTATTTCATCGGACGCCCAAGTGGCTAAAGTCTTCTGCATAATCTCCATGACATTCTTACTATCTTGGATTCCGATATTATACATAACAACCACCACCACTGTTTTCAATCAGCCTGACATCGTTCCTGATGCTTTGCCTACTGTTTCGCTTTTCACAGTAGCGACTAGCTCACTGGTAAATCCACTATTGTACGCTTTCCTTAAACCGGATTTCAAGGTGGTCATTCGGAATCTCTGTCGAAAGCGGAATTCTACCGTGGAAGCCTTGTCAATGAAACCCAGTTTTCCTACCCCGTCTTGTCAGGTCGGAACAGAGGAAAACACGAAGCAACGAGAACAGACAACAGCAAAAATAGAGGACAATTCACCAGAAGAGTATGACACGTACTTGTAGGAGTACCCTGAAACGTCGAAACAATGATAAAACAACTAACTCCTAGAGAGCACCAAGAAAGACGCTCGCTCGTCTTCCGCTAGCGGAAGTCTTTACGTCCATCACGGAAAAGAGAATGTTTTATTTCTTTTCTGAAAAAAATTCACCCGGGCAAAAAAACAAAACATGTTTCCCGTCCGGAATTTGAAGAAAACATCTTCGAGGTTATCTGAACATTTGAAACATATTTTTACTCAAACTTACTTCATCTGCTAAGCTTAATTTGAACAAAGCTGCACTGAACTGTTTGTATCATACCCCAAGGCTAAAACACGTTTAAATTTAAATATGGTTTAAAATTGTTTTCTTCATAGAAGTTGCTAACTGATGTTTGTCGACTTCATATTTATCACAAAAACACAAATAAGAGCTTACTTGAACCCTGTGTAAAATTCAGTCTCTTAGTTTTCTGTTGCTGAATTTCAGTTTACTAAACCTGGTTTAACTAAATCTGTTTTGCTGGTGGGAAAGGGGAACAAGTTTCACATTTTATCTATTCATTTTAAAGGCAAGACAGCGTTCTTGTTTAGCAGGTGCTTGTCGACTGTAAACGACGGTGAGAACTCCTGGCCGGTAGAAGCACGTTAAAAAGTTTTGTCGCGATTTCTAGTGTCTGGTAATTAAGCTGTAGATAGTTCTAGTCCAAAGAAAACAGCTTCGTGTATTACTTTATAGTTTTCACTTTCACATATTTTCGTGCATGACAGCCGGAAAAACGCATTTTTGCCATGAGGAAATATTTCATGCGTAGATATCATATAACCGAAGTATATTATTGCCAGGGCAAAAATATATCTAAAAATATATATATCTAAAAAAGCAATAAAATTCAAATTGGCCGCTGTATAGGGTATAAAGGTCTATTCGTTTTTTTGTTATTCGATTGTTTTCTACAGTTCCCCGTCCTTGTTTGTAAGCTTGGTATTTTTCCGAAGGATAATCGAAACAGTGATCAAAATAGCCACTAGCATTTTTTTTAAACTCTAAGATAGAGACTGGTCTGTTCGTGGCTAATTCGAATAATTTCTTCCTTACTTGCGCTAGCGTGGGACGCGGGTCCTCTCCTATTAATCCACGTTTGACAGGCGCTTGACGCTTAGTTTACAGAGCCACACTCGCCTCTCTAGTGTTTTCTTTTACGCATCAGTTGTCCAGTCACAATGACCATCGATCGTATTAATCCAAAATTGGAGTTTTTGTGAAAGGACATTCGTTCTCTCACCAAATGTGCCTACGCACACCGATCCTGCGCATGGTCAGATCCTCGAAATTTATGGATATAACCACTGAAAGCTTTTGAGTCATGCTTTGACGTGAAATTGGCCTGTATTCAATAATGCTAACTGGATAAGCATCGACATCGCCAAAAATACTATTTAATTGCATGCAGCTTAACACACCTGCTCGGTTCAGTGTGAAAAAATTATTCTGAATTTTATTGAGAACTAGTCCCTGTCTGACGACATTTTTGCTATGGTTCTGTAACATCCAATTAGAACAGAGCAATACCTATCGTCAGCTGTCAGTTTTAACATGTCTCAAGTCAAATAACGTCTTGAGGGCAAAACCAAGCAACAAACTGAATCTGCCTACGGTCAAAGAACTGCCTTACACAAAAGTTGTCAACAGAAAATACGGCCGAATCAGGGCAGGAGATAGACGGGACTCTTGGTGTATTTGCAGTTCTTATCGTGGCATCAAACGTCTCTGTTTGCGCTTTGGTTTGCTTTAACAAAACTCTGCGAACATACCGTATTTTCTCGATTAAACGCCCCCGGCGTTTATTTCAAACTTGGCCCGATAGGGCCGGCGTTTATTTGAATTCAGGAGTTTTTTCAAGCCCTATGTTTCTAAGAAACGATTTTTATTCATTATTCTTGGCAGCTTTATAATTAGACATTGTTTTTAAATCATATTAAACCTTTAAAAATTGTTTAAGGGGTTTATTTTCAAATACAACTTGGAGACCCGGCGTTTAATCGAGAAAATACGGTACACGAATTGGTTGATAGTGTCACTTGCTGTATTGGACACATTAACAGGAGGAGTTTATCTTTCTTTAATACTCATCAAGCCCACATCGGTCGTCACAGGCTACGTCGGCTCAATAATATTACTCACTGGTGTTGCTAACATTTGTGCAGTAACATACGATCGCTACGTTGCAATAATGAAGCCGTTACATTATCCGTACCGCGCAACGAGGTTATTCAAAAGAGCCATCGTAGTTGCGTGGTTGATTCCAATCATTTATTCCTTACTTGCGCTAGCGTTGGACAGCGGAACGAACGAGGACGCATTTCATCGGACGCCCAAGTGGCTAAAGTCTTTTGCGTAATTTCCATAGCATTCTTACTCTCTTGGTTGCCAATCTTATACATGACAACTGCAGAATCTGTTTTGAATCAGTTCGACATCGTCCCTGACGCTTTGCCTACTGTTTTGCTTTTCACAATAGCGACTAGCTCACTTGTAAATCCATTATTGTACGCTTTCCTTAAACCGGATTTCAAGACGATCATTCGGAATTTCTGTCAAAAGAATTCTCACACGGAAGCCGTGTCGATAAAACCCAGTATTACTTCTCTGTCTCGCCAGGTGGGATTAGAAGAAAACACGAAGCAACAAGGCCAGACAATAGCAGAGACCGAGGACAAGTCACCAGAAGAGTATGACATGTAGGAACTGATTTACTCTGCCACGTCGAAATAAGAATTTAACAACTGTTTTACTCCTTGAGAGCATCAAGAGAGACGCTCGTTAGAGTAACATTGAGAATACCTGTTAAGTCATCTACGAGTTGAAGTCTTTATGTCCATCACTGAAAAGAGTATGTTTTATTTATTTCTTTTTGGAAAGATTCATCTCGGCAAAGCGAAAACCTCGAGGAAAACATGTTCGAAAAGGTTAATTTCACTTAAATCGAGTTTACCTGCTGAGCATAATTACACTGGACTCATTCTCGTCCCCATATCCCTTATCGCGTCTCTTAGTCGGCGAAGCCTAGGCACGAGAAACAAAGGGATCTGAGGACAGGATTTTTGAATTAGTTCGAATTTTTTTGATTGGCTGTTTAAAACAAAGAATTTTTGAACGGAAGTAAAAAACGAGAACTATTGAGAACTAGTCTCTCCCTGACGACATTTTTGCTATGGTTCTGTCAATTCTCTCAATATCCAATAAGAACAGCCTAAATACCTATCGTCAGCTGTTAGTTTAAAATGTGTCATATAACGTCTTGAGGGCAAAGCCAAGCAATACGTTGAATCTACCTACGGTCAAAGAACAGCCTTACACCGAAGTTATCAACAGAAAATATGGCCGAATCAGGGCGGGAGATCGACGGGATTGTTGGTGTTCTCGCAGTTCTTATCGTGGTATCAAACTCTTCTGTTTGCGCTTTGGTTTGCTTTAACAAAACTCTACATACGTGCACG
>NW_027558660.1:0-9069 GCF_052425735.1 Oculina patagonica
TAGAGTGAATTCGTGTAACCCGTTTTTTATATGTTAATGAGTCGTATAATAATTTAATGCGTTTGTGTACAATAAAACAATACACGAGTGGTCAGAAAACCTCAAAAAGAAATCACTTTAATAGTTAGACAGAAAATAGTATCTTCGTAAACAGGACGTATCTTTCTATTATCACTTCAAGAACATGTTCAACCTAAATCGAAAATTAGCGGTCTGGTTCAAATCACGCAGGATTTAGTCATTTCACATTGTTGTTTTTCAGAAGATGGGAAAGAAATTTGCCAAGAGTAATAGAACACGTGCACAGCTATTTTCCTGCTCATTAGAAATCCCTTTGTTTGCTAAACAAAAAGTTGTTTGCCATCGTGATTTGCTAAAGCTTTCCATTGGATTGCTCGCGCAGAATTGTGTTACAGTCAAGTTTAATGTGTTTTTCTTTACGGGATGTTGAATATAAAATGTTTGTCTAAAATCGCAAGACAATTCAAGGCATGATAAATTTTAAGCCCCGTTATCTGTTTCTTCATATTGGAGACATTGGTAAATGCTTGAATTTTAACCTGACTTCCACATGCAAATAATTACGATTTGTCCGCAATTTTCTGTTTTCCTGTACAGCTCATTTAAATTATTACACGGCGCATTTGCATATAAAAAAACGGGTTACACGAATTCACTCTAATACTGAGAAATAGCACTGGGGATTTTCTTTGTAACTATAACAGCTTAAAGTCACTGAAGTAGACTTCCTCAAAGTCCTTCGACGCGCGGTACGCTTTTCGGCTCGCTTCGCTCGCCAACAGAGGGCGACTTGGTGCAAGTCTATCACTGAAAACCGGTGAGGGTAAAAAGCGGAATGAGTTTGCTTAACGGATTATGGCATGACTTGCGGAATGGCATAATTATGCGGAATGTAATTTACGCGGAATAATTCATTGATTTAAATTATACTAAAAAGCGCGCCAAATTTTAAAAGAGAAGCCGCCTTGTTTTTTTGTTTGTTTTTTTTTTTTGTTAAATACTGCTGGCTCAAACAATCAAGGACTGAGCAGTATGGACGAGGAAACTTCCATAGAACATCGCTGTAAAGATAATTTCACCGTTCAAATCACCGATTTTCGCCGAACAGAAGCAGAGAAATTATTTTCGCTATTTGCCGTGACGCTTCCGAGGACTTGAATTATCGACTAGCTGGCGTTGGCTGAGTACAGTGTGAAAAGTTCTGTTAACTTGAATGAAAACTCTCGTCTATTTGCCTCAAAATACAGAACGATATTCGTTCTAAAGCTACGTACTTCAAGGCAAGACACACAACTGTCAAGTTCAACCCATTTGAAGAGAACGCATTTAAATAAATAAAAGCAAGTGGCGTGTTGTTAGTCGCTCGCGAAATAATGTGTGACCGTGTCACTGCCTTGTTCCAGGAATCGTTTCTTTCTAAATCAAAACTTGCTAGGGGTGGGAGAAAGCTAGTGGTTTCATTGAAGACAACTACTTTTGGTACATTTCTAGCTTTTTATTACAGCGATGAAAAGATCGTGACACGGCTTCTCCGCTGGTGTGGGCGTCTCGTGATTTTTGCGGTAAAATAAAATGCATGTTTAGCAAATGATTTTCTTTTCCTAAGAGAAAGCCAAGTATTCACAAAAAGTAGGCGGTGATAATTACTCGCCGGATTCCATATCTGCCTTATCGGTAAATCTGCAATGCGAGCTAGATTTGAAATACGATAGCTTGTTTTTACCGTGCAGTGACTGTAGTCGCTATATGAAAGTTTCGCTCTACTCGATCGGCGGTCGGTTGCCGCTTTTTAAAGTTAATGCTAAGTCTTCCACTGAGTTTATATAGTCTTCATCTAATGAGAGGCGAAAAACTCTAGTCGTCTTCGCAGCCCGGCACTCGAGCCGAACCGGGAGCATTGCGTCATTTCGGCCCGAGCGGCTGCGAAGGAGACTAACGAAAAGCAGGGCTAGTAGACTTTGAACGAAACAAATATGCCGTTGTGTTCGTAATCTTCTCTGCTTTGTAAATTCCTCTACTTACTGAGGCTGAGATGACATCCGCCAAAACTGGACTTTCTGTCTCGATGTTTTGTTTAACTTATACAGTATTAATAACCGCTACATGAATATTAATACAAAGATGTATCCGAGGCATTTTTCGGTTCGTATAAAGATCTACGGTCAGATGCTTTTCCGTCGCTGTTTTTATCTTTTGACTAAAAGCGATAAACTGTCCACATAATGGGAAATCCTTAGCATTGGGGAAACACTGGCCGCCGAAATATTTTTCGTAGAATCCGTGAAGAACATCATACGACTCTATGCTATCTTCAATCGATTGTCATCATTAAGCCCGCAGTATTTAATAAAGCGGCTGCTCTTTAAAAATTGGCGCGCTTTTCAGTAAAAATTTATGTCAATGAGTCATTCCGCGTAAATTACATTCCGCATAATTATGCCATTCCGCAAGTCATGCCACATGCCATTCCGCAAACTCATTCCTCCTTTTACCCTCACCGACTGAAGCTGCGTTCATATTTAACACGAAACATGTTTAGAATAAACATGTTTCAACGAAAAACGTTTCACCTAAACATGCTTGTTATTGCATTGTTCACGCTAGGTGTCAGTTTCAAACACGTTTTATGCCTGGTGTGTAATGTATGCGATTTCACGGTTCTTGCACAAATATTTTACAATTTAACCGAAAAATATTGCTCGAAATTACAATAAAGTTTCCATTAAATCTCTGTTTTTCGAGTGTCTATCATCAAGCACTTCGAAAGAGCAGGGCTTTCAAGCGTTTAGCAATGAGACATTATTGTCAGTATTTGCGCTATCTTCGGTGAAAGAATAATTTTTTGTCAAGCTTGTTTTTACATTGCAATGCTGTGCGCTTGTATCCGCCGTCGTAAACTTTCCTGGCGATGTTCTTCCTCTGAATTTTAGCCTCTGCACACTGGCGACTGATTATCTGCGTTAGCGTTGCCAATTAGAGTGCAGCCTTTACATTTGTATTCTGGTATAATTCTTCTAATCGTTTGAAAGATAAAAATTAATTCCAACCTGGCTAGGTGGATTAGAAGAATAATCACATTGGGGGGAATTCAAAAGATGCAAAATCAATCGGTCAAATTGCTGTTTATTTACTTTTTACCCAGAATGGTTTTCTAAATATTAATGTTAAGGAAGACTATGACCGCTACACTTCCTCTGGTCCCCAACTGCAACCTGCCAAAAAAATAAATGAATAGAAATAACTACTTATACATTGCTCTACCTCACGAAATATGCTTTCTTTACTGTCTTTCTCAAACTGAAGGCTGACACTCGCTTCTTATAGAAAAGTGTGTTCTTATAGCAAAATGTGTTCTCGCACGTCGGTGTAATTGTTATTGCTATTGACACCCTTTCTCCCGACACAACTTTATTAGCCGCCGTTTATATAAAAAAATTGATAAAGATGAAATGTTCAAAGCAAACGAAAATTCATTTTTAACATTATATTCACCGAGCTTAACATTTAACACCTTTATTGTGTGTCTTTCAAAAGGGTTGTTCACACAGGCCAATCAAAGTTGGCCCTGGGTGAGAAGAACCGCTACAATATTCAAATGCTCAGTTATCCTTTTTCCTTTGAGTTTCTTTCGTTCGTACTTTAACTGTGAGCATTGGCGAGCTTTATTTTGTTGTTTTGATATTAATTTGTGATTTGGAACCTTTAATATGGGCATAACGTTATACTCGCCACGCCGTTTGTTACCCCGAGTAGGCGAACCAAAGTTTTTATTATATGAGAAAAAATCGTCTTGCTTACCAAGGTTACCCTTCCTGCGGACAGAAGACAGCTCGCCCACCCGAGTTGGTTGAATTTTTCAAAGAGAAAAGAGAAAATATAGCTTGACCAGGGTAACTGGGAAAGAAGATTGACGACTGGGCTACCCGAGACCATATGAATGCGCCCTTAGAAGGAGCCGTATACGTATATCGTTGTTTTTATATAGACTTCTTTCAGACAAACTGCTATCTTCAATTCACGATCAAGAAAATGTTTATTAAAAAATGAAGCAATATGATTTAAGCTATAACGACTTTTTACCTCTCTTAGCACTGCTTGCAGCTCAACTTGCAGTTAGGCTTCATCCAAATAGCATTTTTGGTGCATTCACCCTGTTGGGCCCATAGGGGACAACTTTTATTTGAATCTGTACACGTGGATGGTTTAGGACCTGCCAAAAGTAAAATGTTGAAAGGTATAATAAGGCTGACTGATTTTCTGATCAACCAGCTGAATGTATGTCAGACAGACAGACAGACAGACAGACAGACAGACAGACAGACAGACAAACAGACAAACAGACAAACAGAAAGACAGACAGATCGAACAACTCACTAGATGATGAGCTAACGGAATGGCTTTACTACCTTCCCGATTGAGAGACCGTTCATAAATTTATATATGGCAGTACTTTTCTAAATTAGCAATTTAACCAGACAAGCTGAAATTGCCTTTGCAGTAACGTGTTCGTGTATGTGTCGTTGCGCGAACAAGAAGAAGAAATTAGCTTTATGCTTTGCCAAAAGTCAATACTATGGTAATACACACAAGAACATTTCTCAACTTGCAATACAGTATTACTGCCCTGAAAGCCGTAAGAAAATGTTGCAAAAAATACTTGGTCGTCAGTTGTAATTCAGTGTTAATTCAAATGCAAGAGAATAAAGGGCGAACGTAAGGGACTGGTCATGAAATACAGAGGGGGTGGGCTATGAAAAATTGGATCTCGATTTTTTTTTTTTTGGAAATTCTGGCGTGGTCCACAATACTGATTTTGGCTGGGGGGGACTGAGTTTTTCTGTGCCACTTCAGGGGTGGGTCGCCCCACCTAAGCCAAATAATTCGTGGGTGGGTCACTGAAAATCAGTACGTATAAAAAAAAATCGTACCCCCCCCCCCCACCCCATACTTTAATGACCTGTCCTTAAGCGATACTATAAAAACAATTTTCGATTGAGTCAATCGAATCAATTTGCTTTCAACTGGACAGATGCAGGTGACTAATATGCAAGTAAGGGTCCAAACTTCGTTTTAGTGTTCCTTCTTCTAGCTTTCTTGATCGCAACGAACCCCACTGAGTGAAATTGCAAAATACTTGAGGTACTTACTGCAACCGGTAAAGCTTTTCTGACAGCCAATTTCTCATCCAAGTCGGAGTTCTTTCACACATTCGCCATTTTTAGCCCTTAAAGTGGGCACTTGATTTTGTTGCTGTCCTCACAACTTGAGGGGGTTGTACCTGCAATAATCATGCATCAAGCCGGAGGTAATTGGACAATTTAGAGACGAAATTCTTCATTGGTTGTAAAAAAAAATGTTTTTGAGAAAATATTCCCATGATGGGAAGTTTCAAGTAGTAGTTGATGTGTGTCACTATAGTTGCAAAGAAATAAATCTTACTTTCACATATAAGAAAAATGTATGGAGGCCGAATGTGTGCGACTGAAATATTCGGAAAGAAAAAACCATTTCGATAACTTTCGGGTGAGATACAGTTTATTGAATATTTCGCTCTAAAAATCAATCAATAATTATTTGGTAACGTAAAATGTCGAGAAAGAAAAAACATGTATTTAGATTGACTTTAAAGGTTTTCATTGTAATCTTTTTGTAATCGAAACAAGTACTCACGCCGACATCACTAGGTAAGTAACTTTTAACATAGGCGGGTAATGAAATGTAATATATCGTTCCTGTATACTTAAAAGTTTTCTTTCCCACTACAAACATGTAAGATAAATAGGACTATCTGTTTTACCTCCACAAACGTGACAGCTTCTCTTGCAGTTTCGTTTCATCCAGACTTCGTTAGCAGAACATTCTCCTTTAGCGGCCCAAATATGGCAGGTGTAAAAGTCATCTTGACAATCTGATGATCGATAGACAAAAGGCTAGCTAAGACTAACGCCATACGGGTGACCATGAAAACTATGTATCTGCTTTCTTTCTCTTTTCTTTTTATGGCAAAAAATTCTATTGGACGCTTTATTGGTCTCCATCAAAGGCATTGTTTGAGTCGTCACTCAACGTCTTTCTTATATTGGAGAGAAGCAATGCGTGATGACCTAAAGAACGACTGCCAAGGAGACTAGCGCTTTGAAAGACTTAACTCAGTTTGATACAGAAGAGGTGACCAACAAAACAACTATGCAAATATAGAAATAATGCATGGACGGCTTGCTTACTGCATAACCCGGGGTCGATGTACACGTCATCGATGGCAATATCGGA
Organism: Oculina patagonica; assembly: GCF_052425735.1. Classification (NCBI taxonomy): domain Eukaryota; kingdom Metazoa; phylum Cnidaria; class Anthozoa; order Scleractinia; family Oculinidae; genus Oculina; species Oculina patagonica. Next base: position 6,292 of record NW_027558660.1, read on the forward strand.
GTATCCAGTTTGACCAATTTTGCATTGTATTGTGAGCTGAAATCAAAGCACATGGTGTACACGGAATAATCAAGCTGAAAAATACAATCTTTATTATTTACTACAAACTTAAACAATTAAGCTATTTTCCGAACGAGATATTTTCTCTTGCAGATTTACTGTCATTGTTTATTAATGACTTAAATTCAAATCTAGACAATTTCAATGACAAAAATAGCTCATGTGCACTAAAACACATTGGATAGCAGCAAACAACCCGATTGGCCAAGTTTTAAAACCGCAAAATAATAGCCCAATTTCGATATATTAAAATTCAGCCTAAAACAATAGACCTCAGGACGAGGCTCCGGGGACCAAACTATAGAGTTTGTGGGGTTTATTCCCCGGAGCCTCGTTGTGATGTCTATTGTTTTAGGCTGAATTTTAAAATATCGAAATTGGGCTATTGACTGTATGTTAGTACAGCAGACCGTGTTTCTCGTTGTTCTCCAGTGTTTTGTATTTTAATAACAGATTTCGAAAAGTACGAAGCGTGATACAATTCGAAAAATCCCAAAACGAACAATATTATAAATTTTATATTAAGTAGTTTGATGGTAGAAAATATGCTGCTCTTACCCGATACGATAAGCCCAAAGGGACATCAATGTTCCCGGTCCCCCTTCCTCCATTTCATGTCTTGGTTTCCATTTTTGTAGAAAATAAACCAACTCTTGCCATTCGACAATTCCATCTTGATTGAGAGGCTACCCATTGTTTTGCCATACATGGTGTAGTAAAACTTGAGACACTGTCCTTCACTTTTTGCTGCGATCCACGGGCTCACTAGGTCAGCAGTTTCGCCAGCCCGAGTTCCTGAAGATTCCACGTAAAGGTAATATCCTGCAAAATTAATTAATCATTTAATTTTTTTTTTATTGTAAGTTCATCAACCATTTTCTCTTCTATGTAATGGTAGGCTGCAAATCAGTCCCATTTTTTTCTCTTCCCATGTCGATTTTGGAGCCTGTACAAGGACTTCTTAATCGATATAGATTACATCGTCTTTTACAAATTTGAAAATCACCCTCTTATGGTCTCTTATATTTTATTATTAATTATATCAAAAAAAATAATAGCGTATTATGGCCAAAAAATTGCTTATGTGGTAACAATATACCCAGTAAAAAAAAGAAATCAAAATCAAATATCAAGCAATGAACTGATCAAATGAACCTCACACCAAATATTAAGTAAAACTTCTATCGAAGAAAGATTCAAAAATCAAACTAAAATCCAGGAACGAAATTGAAACTCGCCGCATAATGGGTCTCATGCGAAACATGTATTGTGGCTTACATTTATCTTTAGATTATTTTTTAACGGGTTCGATTTCTGACAAAGATGTAATTCCTGTTGCAACAGGATAAAGAAGAAAACCTGAGTCCTGCTTGACAGGAGTCGAAGACATGATCTTTTGCGCATCGGTTGAATATCCTAACCATCGAGCTACAGGGAGATTTGTGGTCTCTTGAAGCGATTTATTGTTACTAATGGAAAGCGAGAAAACCAAGGCAAATAACACATTACCTAGACCACTTGTGTGATCTTTCATAGGACCTGTGTCTACGGTTTGTGTGTGGAATCGATTAAAGTCCCAGTTGAGGTTATCTGTGTACGAATTACGCCACATCCCCAGGCGGGAATTTTCAAAGTCCGTGTCGTCGTTGTCTGTCGATAAAGGGAATAGGGTATTAAAATCTAAAGAAGATACGGGATCCTTAGTCTTCTGTGAGAAACACAGACAAGTTATTAGTAATATACCGCGCTAACGTCAGAATGGATGTAGTACCCTATGTGAACCGAGACGTTTCTGACGCTTAGCCCACGAGGGCCCTTTTTTGGAGAGGGGGAGGGGTGATAAATCGCCTATAAAAATAAATAACAAGAGCATAACGTAGGTAAATGCGGCTGGCAGATAATTAATTTTGAAAAACAAATAGTTAGCTCGAAAACCAGCACTTCCGATGGATGACTTACCACTCTGTGAAAATGCAACTGATTCTTTTCCTTTATTATTATACTACCTTGAAAATAGACGCAGTAGTTATTTTGGCGGAGGTTAATTACGAATTTAGAGTTCTATCTAGAGGGGATATGTTGCGAATAGAAGATTCTGGTACATGAGTAAAATATACTCAACAAGTGGTAAACTCTGTTAAATCTACATAAAAGCAGGTAGTAAACTAAACATATCATTTACTGGACCTTCTACTATTGTTGAAATTCGTCACTATTTGCTTTGTTAATATAGCTCACCAAGATGGCACCGTTTTAAGATGCACATTTCACTATCATTTTCACTGCCTGGGCAAGGTTTCCCGCCATGAGCCGGTGGAGGATTGGTGCATGTCCGTACTCGTCTTCTGACGCCGTCATTACATGTCTTACTGCAAGACTCCCACTCGGACCAGCGGCCCCAGTGACCATTGACAGGAACTGTTAGGCAAGCGGGAAAGTTAACACGTTACAGTCACGAAGTGGTACTATAGTATTGCTGATGTCATTGTATGACCGAATAGAATTATGGTCAGTAAATGGTGCACATAGTTTGTGTGTTGAGTTAAATCTGGTCTTTTAGTGTTACTACTGGTTTAATCCGAGTGTTTCACCGCCCGTGGACCACTAAAGGGACATTAGATATTAGTCTAAATTGAGGAGGTGAATATAAGAATGCGACATTCTTATATTATTGGCTAAGAAGCTCTGGTTTATGACGTCATATTCACCTCGCCATTC
>NW_027558661.1:0-9069 GCF_052425735.1 Oculina patagonica
GGCCATGCGTCTCGTCAGGTGAAATAATTTCTTTTGTCATAGCATCCTTTGCCAAGTGCAACGATAAATTGTGTCCAGTTCTTTTTTTGTGGTTCTAAATAGTCTAGAATCTCATCATATTTCTGGTCATGTTTTGCTACAAAAACCGGCTTTTAGCGCCAACTCTAATGAGCCCATCTGCTTTGTGCAGACCGCTGCCGTAATTCAATGGTTCGGTGCCCACCGAGAGATTTAGGAGCATACATGAAAGACATATGGCTCATGGTATCACCGCTGACTTGACGAAGCTGACTTGACGCAGGGGGCTCATGTGTTATTCCCTTATCAATAAAACCATAGTACAGCGATAAACAAATAGACTAATTTAAATAAAATGTAGTCATTGCTAAACTCTTTTTTCAAAATCCGCCTATGTTTGGAATGTTTTTTGGGAGCGATCTACATGGAAGCATACAGCAGAACGATGTTTTCCGCGCTCGCTCGCAATGGAACTCGTCGGGAGTTATCTGATTGTAATATCTATATTTTCGATGTCTTGGAATTCAGTTGAATCGCTTTGAATTTGCATGAAGAATGCAATTTAATCAATCCGAAAGGTTGAAACTTTCTTAACAACGCTTTCGGTCCCTACATTTTAATACTCATCTTGCAATCTTGATATTTTTATTCCAAGAAGATGTATTTGAATAAAAGTGTTTTGAATTAGCTTCGTCAGGTGGTTGTGCACCAAACAAAAACATTAAGTGGCATTTGAGTAAGAACCACCAAAAACAACCCTTCAGGTACTGCCGGGTAGCAGAATATTCAAACAAGCACTTCTATTTTCACTGACCTTAAATAGTCCCTCTTGCACAAAATGAGGTTTGCCTTGTTGTAGAGTGTGGAGCCGATATCACCGAGTTTACACTCACAGCAGTTACACTTTAAACAGCCTTCATGCCAATATAGGCCTAAGGCTTCTAGCAAGTAACGATCATTGATCGGCATTTTTACATCCACTGCAAAGATGTCTATTCTGCGACTCTTTTACAAGCTCTACGTTTTTCGTGGCTGGAGAAATAAATAACAATAACCACATAATTAGCGTGGATTAGCGACAACCGGTTTAGAGTTTTTATTGTGTTTTTAAAGTAAAAGTGACGGCCGCTGTCTTGCTTTAGGCTGGGTTTAAATTGACATTTAATAAAATAATTTGCGCTGATCTCACACGGACTTTTTACCACATTATATTACTACGATTGTACCGCTTGATATTATCGAGTTCGGCGCCGCCTCGTGTATTTAAACATTTAATTCCTTGTAACGCAGAATCTTCCGCCATGTGAAACTGCGTACATAGAATGTAAGCCAAATCTGCTATGACATTTCGCGCGTACATACATACCCATATTTGTCAGGTAATCTCAAGGCCCCGTTGAACGTTCCTCTCGGCGAAAGCGCATGTTGATGTCTCGAGTGAGGGTACAGAAAAAGTACCGACCACTTTCAACCAGCAATGATTTTTTAAACTCATTGTCTCCCGGTATTTCATCAGTCGTGTTCAACGCTAATGATTTCTGGCGGCAAGAAATAACAAAAACACTGATATTTCATGAAGTAATTATATCTAATGACGCACCTCTTACTATTGGCTGAAATGGGCCAAATAAAACAGGTATCCATGTGTAGGAAAAGAAATCATCGTAATTATCAAATGCGATAAGCGAGTTGTAAAATGGAAGGGTTGACCAAGCATACATTTCTGTCATTTATATTGTCCCTCCCAGTCAATATCAGCGGTGGATAAAAGTGATAAAGACGGCAAGAATTCCAAGATACACACATGGCCGCGCAAGACTTTTAAAAGATGGTTTTTATGCGGTTTTAAAAAACGAGAAAACGGCTGTTTTCAGATTAATCCTAGGGTATGAGAGAATAGTCGCTAAGTGGCCATCTGCTCGTAGTTTACATGCAAATTCTTTAAGGTAATTACTATCAAGTTTTGTTTTATGCCACTAATGGCTTCCCTTTACATTTCACAGGAAAACACTTTCAATAGCAGAAAAAAAATCGTAATTAGCTTTCGCTAGTTCTACACCCAAAGTTGAATTCCTTCTGTTAATTTCCCGATATTATTGAAGTGCATTTCTGCTCAGGGATTTTTTAACGTTTCTTTGCAAAGCAATTCTCTTTATCTCTACCCGTAAGGTTGAATTAATATTTGAGAGATTAAGGGCGGAGAAGATTTCTAGCCTTTCTGTGTAATTTGGATAGGAGCGACGTATTAATTGTGCGCCATTATGTAGAGAATAAAAAGCTTTTTAACACGACGGTAAGAACAGAAAAATCTTTTTGCCACAAGCAAAGTTACACGGGTACCAAAATTAAAACTATAGCAAAAAACACCATTCATGAAAGCTAACTTTAGTGGCTGCCGTTGTCTGAGCAGATTTTTTTTTTTTACGTTGCTGGGGAATTAATCGTCCTCATGTAAAACTTTTGTAAGTTTTTACTTATAAAAAAATAGTTATTGGCTAAATAAAACAGCCAATCAAAGTTGTATTTCTTATTCAAATAGATTTCTCAGTGATATCCAAGAAGACAAATAAAATCATTTATTCATTTGTAGTCTCCAATCCATTTTTCCTGGTGCTAGTGAATAACGCTATATACCTTAATATTATTACTTTGGAATTGTTCTCTTTTTAGGTTTGACATTTTATCTCCTTGTAGTTAAGATAAATTTAAAGGTCCTTGCTTCCATTAATACACTTTACATCTACTAAACAGCACAGGTTTTGTTCTAAACCGTTCTATGTTCTTGAATTATGTATTGCCGGTACAAGTTTCAGAATTTTCATCGCCACTTTAAGATTCAATGTTCTCTCGAGAATTTCAGTTGTACTTACACTCAATAGTATACCGATAAATCTAAAATATATATTTATAGTAATATAAGCGAAATGACCTTTTAAAGAAAACGAAAGATAAAACAAGTGCATTCCTCTAGCGCTGAAAAGGAATTCATTTAGTACCAGTATCTATACTACAAAAGAGGAAAAAACTTCACCTCTTTCTACGTCCATTGTGGGAAACTCAAGCGTAACAAGTTTAAATTCGAAAGTTTTGTCAAAACGCCCTTAGAAGCCGCCCGCCCCACATCCCGATAACGAAATTGTTTAGAGCGTTGAGAGCGATCTTCAGCATTGCGCGGTGGATTTTTCCAGCAAATAGATCAGGAAATAACATAAATGAAACAACATGTTGCGCTGATATAAATTTTGCGAACAAATAAATTGTTGAGAGATGAATTCTGTGTTCCTATATTACTGCCTGCGTCAATGATTTCGTCAGACATCGAATTGAGCTCTAGCTAAAAAAACTTCAGTGTTACAGTAACTCTAGCCTTGCAGACACCTCGCTATTACGGACACCCCGTTAGTGCAGAACCCAAGACCCCGCGAATGAAAATTACTGAAAATAACTCTCGCCACTACGGACTTCCTGTATTACAGACACCAAATGGTGGTCCCGCCGGAAGGTGTCCGTTATAGTGAGAGTTGACTGATTTTGTTTACAGCTATTTCAATTAACGTTGTCGGGATCAAAGCTTAAAGACAAGAGTGAAAGGCAGTATGGGTAGAAGAAGAGGGCAACTGCACGTGCTGAATACTAAAATATATAATGACATAACAAACGCGAATTTGCACGTTTTCTATTTCTTCAGACATGTGAAACAAGGTGGTTTTAGCCACACTGAATCTAAGGAGAATTTACAAAACTCAGAACCAAGCGACAGTGAAAGTAAAGCTACAGAAAGGCCTCCTGAGAGGAAAAACAAACTGGTGCATTCTCCACGTGCGATGATGCTTAATGAAGCTTATATCCAAATTTGTAGTGAATACCCAGAACGCCATACGGTCTTGCCTTTTAGTTTTTAGCTTTGACCGACAACGTTTATTGAAATAGCTGTATATTCATAGCACCATACATATAAATAATGTCAATCTCCTCTGGGCATCCAAGCTCCTACAGTATACGAAATTAAATCTAGAATAGGCTTGGACCGGAAAGAAGGAACGTGTAGACGTTTCAGCCTTTTATACCATGCCATAGAAAATACAGCCAATCAGAATACAGGAAAGCCGTTGTATATTCGACGGTATTCAACCTAACCTTCCCATCGTGCGCTGCGATTGTATTCTCGACGAAATTTAGAAGGCGTATTTTCTATGGCATGGTATAAAATAGTTACACAACACTTTCTCGTGGTATACTATGGAATATCCCACTTGTCACTTGTATTTTCTCGGTTTACACACGAGCCTTTAGGCGAGTGTGTATACCAAGAAAATACAAGTGACAAGTGAGATATTCCATAGTATAGTACTCGAAAGCGTTGCGTAGCTAGTATGTATTAGGAAATTTTTGACACGTCCATGATAAAACCGCTGTAAAACGTAGGCCAAAATATTCTCTGATAAAATTATAGCAAAAAGTGTTGGTAACTGGTTCCGGCCAATTTCTTTTTCTCCAAATAACATGCACCTCTCTGTTTTTACTTTCAGCCAAGAAAGTGGATATTTGCTCCAGAATTCAATGTGGAGATGGCTTTGTCTGCGATCCTAAGAGCCCAGGACGGCCTTGTCAAAGGTAGGGTAACACAAACGATAATGATGTGAGTCATACTATTACCAACAATTCATTTGAGATTGGTGCTTTTTTGCTGTATACTGCACTTGCAATGCTGACTGCTGACGAAGTCGGGAAAAACGTATGAGCTGTTGACCAAAAGAACTGTTCGTAGTAATGAGATGCCTGTATTAAGCGGCTTTGCGTAGAGCTCGTTTGCAATATTAAACTTAAAAAGGTCTGCTGACAGAGTACTGAACAAGCCTCTTTCAGCCAATCGTCTTCAAATACTCACCATCGAACACTTGAGAGTTTTCTTGCAGGCTTGTCACACTGTGACGGGCTCTGCAGATTCTGGCCGTCTTTGAATTACTTTTTTTCTTCTGGTGATTTATGAATTCCAGAGCTTAACTATTGGTAGTGACGTGATTTTATAATCGAACAACCTGAATAAGGACTGGTATATGAAAGATACCCAAAGCCATACGAGATAACGTTGATTCGTTAAACTTATTATGCCAAGTAACGTTAATTTATTGTTTTTCATTTCTTTAGATATTGATGAGTGTTCACTGTCGCCTCCCCAGTGCAAAGCAAACAGAAGCTTGTTTTAACTATATCGGGACATTTGAATGTCGAGGTACAAATTTGTGATTATAAAAATTGAAATTCTCAGTGGTGGTGATGGTTTCAAAATCTCTCCCTCCCTTTTGCCCCGCCGTTTCGCCAATCTTTTGAGTACATCTGGATTCGTGTCTACTGTTTTGCCTTGAGTATCACAGCTAAACTATACGATACTCCTAATTGCTCGAACCCTCAATTTTTCCTGATAACTCGAACCAAAAGTCGTATCCTTCCCTCAGTCAAACACTGTAGTCCCCTCCCCCCCCTGATTTCTTGAACTGCCCGATTTTTTTTCCCTTGGAATTTCGAAAAGTCTGGATTCTACTGTATAAACTCCCCTCTTCATAGCATACCTAACTGTCCTAACTAAGTTTATTACTATTGTCATTAATTGACCATGCCACGCTCCCAGAATACAGGCTCCATAGCTCAGTTGGTAAAGCATGGCGCTGGTCACGCGCCGTCACACAACGGTCACACGCCGGCCATGGGTTATGTTTTAAGGCTTCTTTACAAAATGCTGAATTACAATTTGAACCGTTTTACACTGGCGTCCAGTTCTCTCGCCGTTCTTTCCCTACGCTCATCGATCCAAAAAAAAATTCGAAAATATAGAGGGCTGTGAACAGTATAAGATGATCATTTCTTTACTTACAATTTTTTTGTTATATTTATATTTTAGATCCTTGTCAAGGTGTGGATTGTGGTTCCGGGCTGAAGTGTGAGCCCGCAGGAAGATCGTACAGTTGTATGGGTAAGGCAGAATTTTCTGTCTTCTAAACAAAGGAAATTTAACTGATCTAGCACCATTTCAGTTTAAATTTCATGACTGGCAATCGAAACGATCTGGGCAAACATATGAGAACCACCCTTAAGGAGACACTACAACTCATGTCATGGGAGGCGCGGTGGCCTAATGGTTAGCGCGCTCGACTCCGAGTCGAACGGCCCGGGTTCGAGCCCTGACCGGGGCGCTGCGTTGTGTTCTTGGGCAAGACACTTTACTCTCACAGTGCCTCTCTCCACCCAGGTTATAAATGGGTACCGGCGAACTCACTGCTGGGGGGTAATCCCTGCAATGGACTGACATCCCATCCAGGGGGGAGGGGGGGCAGTAGCAATACTCTCAGTCGCTTAATGCTACGGAAACCGGGATAAGCTCCGGCTGTTTGGGCCACTTGGCTCGGACACAGACTTAACCTTTATCTTACAACTCATGTCATTGCTTCCGTGCTTTTAGATATAAACGAGTGTCGAATCACGCCAAGAAAGTGCACAGGAGAACAAGAGATCTGTGTAAACAGTTATGGAAGCTACAGCTGTCGGTGTCGTGATCAGTTCCAGAGAAACAGTCGGACAAGAAAATGCGAACGTAAGTTTGTGCAGAAAATTACCTAAAGGTTATGACGATTGTTTTTTTCGTGTTGGCTGTTGTCGATTACAAGTTAAATATTTTTGGCATATAAGGATTGCCAATTAAGTTCTCTGTAAATTTTCAAGTTGGGATGCATGAATCTGGGATTTCTCGTTAAATTTCGTATTTCTATTTTGCGTGCTAATGTTATGTGTTTTTTCCTGTTGTAGGCGTTAACCCCTGCACCTATGAACCCTGCCCCCGTGGGTACAAATGTGTCGTTGTTGATCAGACCAATTATAAGTGTAACGGTGAGTATTAGTTATTGTAGAACAAGGTATTTAGGCAGCAAGTCAGTTATTTAGGCAGACAGGCAGGCAGTCAGGCAAGCAGACACTGAGCGGGCCGGCAATCAGGCAGACAGGCGGGCAGGTAGGCAGGAAAACAGTCATGCAAAAAGGCAGGCCGGCAGTCCGACAAGCAAACAGGGAGGCAGGCATGCAAACAGATAGACTGACCGTACAGACAAGCAGGCAGGCAGGCAGGCATGCAAACGGGCAGTCAGGCAGGCATGTAGTTATTCAGGCAGGCAGCCAGATACTCAGACAAGTAAACACGGAGGCACGCAATCGCGACAGACAGACAGATAGACAAGCAGGCAGTCAGGCAGACATGCAAACGGGCAGTCAGGCAGGCATGTAGTTATTCAGGCATGCGCAGGCAGCCAGATACTCAGACAAGTAAACACGGAGGCAGGCAATCGCGACAGACAGACAGACAAGCAGGCAGTCAGGCAGACACGCAAACGGGCAGTCAGGCAGGCATGTAGTTATTCAGGCAGGCAGCCAGATACTCAGACAAGTAAACACGGAGGCCGGCAATCATGACAGACAGACAGACAGACAAGCAGGCAGTCAGGCAGACATGTAGGCAGTCGACTGGCAGGCAGTTTGTCAGACAACCAGACAGACAGACAGACAGACAGAAAGGCAGGCAGGCAGGTAGGCAGTCAGTTATTCATTCAGGCAGGAAGGCAATCAGTCCGCCACTTTGCGACTTTTGTTACCTTTTGACTTATTTGTCGTCTTTTTCCTAACGTTAACAGAGATCAATGAATGTCTGGAGTCGCCGCCCAAGTGTCGGTCAGATCAGAGGTGTGTTAATTACGCTGGTGGTCACTACTGCACATGCCCAGACGGATATCGACTGAATAGTGTCACCAACAAGTGTGAAGGTATGTACACTTATCTGTCTGTGTATTAGAGAGCTCCTTGTAGAATATCTTTGGCAATGTACATTTCTCTCACAGTACCTCCCTTTCTCGAGATTATTTAGTAAATAGAACCCTTTAGACGGCTGGTATATTGGAGGATAATGCCCGAGGCTGAAAGATTGTCGAAAACTGAACAGTTGGCCGAGAAGCGAAGTTTCGAGGGCAACTGTGAAATTTTGAGAACAATCTTTCAGCCAAGGGCATTATCCTCCAATATACCAACAAGCCAGAAAGGGTTTATTTATTTTATAACCCTCCGATTAATTTCTACAACGCGCTTTATCGCCGGTAAATAGTAAAAAACCTGCAACGATAATCACGGCCTAACTGCGATTGAAATAATCGGCAAGTTGTTTCGTTTACGAATTTTTTTAACACGGCGGATTCGGTTAAAAAGTTAGTCTTGAAAAAGTGACTCTGTTTATTCGTTTTACACTTGTCTATAAAATCAGGCGACGAATATCAAATCGGACGGGGTATATTGTCTGATACCCGTCGTTCGATTTTGTACCACGTGATGCGTTCTGTTCAATGAGCGCGTACAAAAATTAATCGGTGGGTTATAAAAATGGATATCGATGACCTGACGTGATCTTGAAGGGTGTGCGCGTGTTTGGAGGAAAGGGCATCCAGTCAAAGGAACAATCTTATTTTAGTGCCATGCAATGGGAAACAGCCCTACAAACAACAACAACCAATTTATTTTTGCCAAAAAAGATAGAATATTTTGGAGCATAAAAAGGCAAAAAAATTGCTTAGAATAGTAATAAACTAAACAACGACAATTGAAAAAAGAAATCAAACGAATAGCAATAATTGGAGAGTGAGATACTGGAAAAGTTGCGGCAATACACAGAATCATTTTAAATTCATTACGTTTCTCTTCTTTCCTCTAGATATCGATGAATGTAGCGAAAGGAGATCGGGCTGCAGCCAGATTTGCGAAAACACGCCTGGTTCATTCGTCTGCCGTTGTAGGAAAGGTTACGAGATGACGCCCAATGGACGATTTTGTAAAGGTAAGAATGGACACAAAATCTAGTTAGAAATGATGATACACGCGATTATTGGGAACAACGATTTTTTGCAAAGTCAGAAAAATGTAGCAAATTTATAGTTGAAGAAACTTTGTGCTAGCAAGTCTATCTTTTTGAACTACCTTTAAAATATTACAATATCTCGCCCTGTCTTGCCGTAGTTTGCAGGT
>NW_027558662.1:0-5000 GCF_052425735.1 Oculina patagonica
CGCACCAATCCACCAATCACGTCAGTTTATTTCATAAAAAAGTTTCTACCATGTTAACTTCAATCTGACTTACCTCGCTTTAATATCATTCGTGCGATCTCTGAATGACCATTAAGAATGGCATTGTGAAGGGGTGTAGTCTTGTCTGCTGTAACCGCCTTAATGCACGCTCCGTAGTTCAGGAGAAGTTGGCAAACTTTTTTGTGCCCTTCACTGCAGGCGATGTGTAATGGAGTTTTTCCAGAGCCATCTGTAACATTAACATTGACCTTTGGGTGCTCTAAAAGAACTTTTACAATCTCTTCGTTTCCTCTTCGCGCTGCAAAGTGCAGTGGGGTGCTTCCATTTTTACCTTTGACTGAAGGGTCGGCACCTCGTTCCAAAAGAAGGTCAACAGTGGAGAGGCCATTGAACCTACAGCACATAAAGTAAAACCTGGTTCACACTTATGAAAAAAGCAAGAGCATAAGCACAAGAGTAACGACAAGGATATTAATTTATACTTGCAAGAAGCACAAGCATAAGAACACAAACGCAAACGCAGTGCGTTAGAAATTCTGATTTGAGCTACGCGATCGAAGGCACGTCAAAAGTCGAATCTTGCTTGTGCTTTTCCCATGCCGGTTCACATACGTGAAATAGGCGCAAGCACTAGAAAGGAAAAATTAAAGTGTATTTTACTGTGTTTCAGTTGTTCTTGTGCTTATTTTGTCAGTCAGTCAGTCAGTCAGTCAGTCAGTCAGTCAGTCAGTCAGTCAGTCAGTCAGTCAGTCAGTCAGTCAGTCAGCCACAATCTTCAATGAACATCTATTTGGTACCTTCACACACAAGGATTAAAAACATTTTCGAGAAAATTGGATTGAAAGCAATTTTTCGAGAAAGCGACTCGCTGTTTCATTGTACAATATGGCTAGAAATTGTGTAATTTTGGATTTTCAAGGACCAAATAAACTGTTTGTAACAAACGAGGTAGCAATTTTTCTAGAGGTGTCTGTATAGAGAAGAGGTTTAGGGATCATCATGCGCCCCTCTCTCTCTCTCGGAAAGGAAGCGCCGGACTCGCGTCACTTCCGTCATAAACGATAGTTACGTCATATTCGATCACGTACACACCATTGTGGCTTTATCCCTTGAAAGTACACATGGCTTTCCACAACTCTCAAGCTTCCTGAGAATGGTGTAAAGCCATGTGTACAATCAATGTTTCGAAACGAGCCACGGCAGTGATGATCGAAATACGTTTTAAAGTTAAAAGTCATAATAAAGCAACATTTAGCACTTTTCAGTACTGTCATCCAGCAGAGGGGGACTTATAACCGGATGTATATTTATTAGAAATTGCCAGCCCCCTCCCCCCTAAAAAAAAATAATGATCCGTCCTCTGGGAGTTTCGTTACAGTTGAATACCAGTAGACAATTTTAAAATCATTTTCCATTCCTACACATATAAGTTATATAGTTACACGCAAATTTAAGCCATTCGAAACCGCTTCTGGCACACTGAATGTCGATATCAACATAATTTATGATAATACTTTCAAGTTCATACCAAGCATAAAACGCAGTGTTGTTTGTTTACAATTCGTGATAATAAATAAGAAAAATCTACTCGAGATGCTATTGTTTTTCTATTACGCTACAAATCAGAAGTACAAATTGATTGTGGTCCTCGTAAAAGTTCAAATTTCAGACAGTTTTTCTTGAAGACTGGTGTTTGTTATAAATACGTGCAGAACTTTATGTTAATCACGAACCAAGAGCCTTTTTAAGCTTTTAATAGTATCATATCGGATTATTTGCATTTTGTAATTCTGCAAGCATAAAAGATACTAAATTCAGAGATCGACTTGCCCGTCTCTAGAAAATATCTTTCTCTGTAATTTCGCTTTGGAACATTAGGCACAGTCGAAAAGTGTTCCTTCTCCTCGATCAAAGATGAAAGGAAACCACGAATTCCACAGGCGTGTTTTTGATTTTATAACAATATGCAAATTTATTGACAAATGGCGTTACTGGATTACAGATAAAATTTCATGGCAGACGACATAACAATTTGGAGTTTATACCCACCTGGCAGCCAAATGAAGGGGCGTCCACTGATACTCAACTGTGCCAATGTTAATATCTGCACCATGGTCCAACAAAGTGTTTACGATTCTGGTAAAGTTGTATCGAGCAGCGACATGAATTAGCGCAAAGCCATGCCTGTCGGTTCGATCGATCTCCTGCCTGTCCGTCAGGTTGGCGAGTTCTTCTTCGACTAGCTCCATTTCATCTTCGCGAATTGCTTCAAAAAGCTTCAGGGTATGGGGTGAGACAGGGGTTACGACATCGCTTGTTTCGCGATCATCATAAACAAAAGTCGCGGGCGACTTTGTCTCGGGTTCAAAATCGACCAGAGGTACCTCGCATTTTTCTACGGAGTCTCTCTCATCCTTCCAAAATTTAAAGGGATTGCGTCGTTTCGGCTTTCTTTGTGCCATGTTCTCGTCCGATATTTTACCTTTTCGTTTCGCTTTGCTCATCAATCCGTGGCTTTGCGACAACAACAGCTCGAGAAGAACGGCGAATGCGTTAACAACGGAAAAATCACGTGCACAGGTATTTGTATTGTGTTTAATATTACAGATGTCTCGGACGATAGATTAATCATTGACACCCGATCGATCGATCAATCATCCGTCATCTCGAGTTAATTATATTGGACTCAGTGGCTGAATAATATGCTAACAAACACGTTTCACTACCCATTTCAATGAAAAAAAAAAATAATGATAATTTTTAAAAACAACAGCAACAAATTTGAGAGTGAAAGTAACACGAAGTAACACACGGCACGACTCAGTAACACAACGTGACACAGGCTGTGCTCGGGAAAACGTTAAAATAATATTAAATACAGGCTACGAATCTGTTGAAAATTGATTGATCGTCTTAGCCTGTGAAATAAGTGTACTTTTTGGGCCGTTTGGGTCGATACTCGGTCGAAATAATCCCACGTTGTGGAAAATAATGTCGGTCGACTGTTTTTCAAAATATGATATATGCCAAAATATATATGGTCCAAAACAGATACAACTCACATGGGATTACAGAAGTTGACAAAACGAGAGAAAGACTGGTGGAAACATGAATTACAGAAGCACAGGAAGATCATCCATGTCGCATTGACTGATAAAACAATGATAATTAAAACAATTGGTAAAAAGGTTTTTCATCTGTTGTCATAGATTGTCGATCTATTAGTTGCTGGCATACCGTAAAATTCCGGTTATAAGCCCCCCCGGTTATAGGCCCATTTACTTGGAAACAAAAAAAAATACATCCTGATTATAAGCCCCCCCCGGATATAAGCCCCCCTCTACCGGATGGCAGTACTAAACAGGGCTAAATGTTGCTTCGATCAACACTCTCGTGGCTGTTTTCGAAACAATGTTTTTATTCCGCTTATTAGCCCTCCCGGATATAAGCCCCTCCGTTTATAAGCCCACCCAAAACCCCTTACGAAGTTGTATAAGCCCAGGGCTTATAACCGGAATTCTACGGTAGTCTACTGAAAATATAGGAATGAGTTCTGTCGAATCGATGTACGTATACCTGTTCGATCAATCGATTCGTTCAAGGACGCTTTCAAGGCGCCGAAATCTCTGAGGGAGTGTAGGTGTGGATCTGGGTGTGGGGGACCTCCATAAAAAGTGATGGGGGCAATAGTCGGAAATTTAAAAGAAACTCCAAAAGTATATTGGAATCGTATTTAATGGGCGTAGCTCGAATTTAGATTCGCCTAAAAATTAAACTACCAAGAGAGGACTCTTGAAAGTACAAGGTGAAAAACGTGAGTCTCTTTTTTTCTTTAAAAAAAATCACGATTTTTACTGACATCTTTGAAATAAACAAAATTCTAGTGAGTGCTGTAGCGTCAACGCTTTATGCCGGTAGAAAATTATTGGACATGTCTCCTGTGATGTAAATAACTGTTGTTTATTCAGAATATGATTTTTTTTCGCCTAAACCAACCGATTAAAGGTGGCTCAAAACAGTTTCCTGAATTTTTTAGCACCTCATCTTTGATCATGACGAATCAGGGGGGGGAACTTACTTCCTCCCCCCCCCTGTGACGAATCAATACTACAACTCTTTTTCAGTTGATACAACAGTTTTGGTATTAAACAGATGCCCAATTACTGATGAACAAGTTATGACTATTTTTCGTAAATTTTCGAAAATATAAGGTGGCTCTGAGCCCACAATACAGAATTTTTGTAAACTTTGCCAAAGTTGTATCTTAACATGCTGACCATTATTCCATCATAAAAAGGGGGTCGCCTAGTTCATTTTTGAGTTAAAGGCACTTAAAACGAAAATTAAGGGTGTTTTAACAAATTTTACTGTTGCTATGTTTACCAGTGATGTAATGAAAATGACCACAACTTGTTCAGCAATAATTGGAAATTTGTTTGATATTATAATTGTTGCAGCAACTGATAAATATTAGTAGTACTGACTCATCAAAGTATAATAGCTGGAAAGGTGTCACTTTCAGGAACTTTTGATTTTCGTTCATGCGAAACATCTTCTATATCCCATGTGAAATCGTGCATAATAAACTATGGCAGACGAGTCTGTCATCTATTCCTTCATGGGAAAGATAGAACCCACAAAAATGACCCGGCTCAATGGGTGGCTCATAGCTCAGTTGGTAGAGCATCACACCGGTATCGCAGAGGTCACGGGTTCGATTGTTGCTGAAGCCCTGAATTTTTCGGCAGCGAGGAACGTGTCAATGCTTGTTTATAATAAACTACAACTGAACTATCTAAAGTTAAAGGGACATGGTCAGCGTTCATGTTTTGAAAAAAGTCCACCTCAACCCGAAATCAAAAATACGCGTAGAGAACCTTCAGAAATCTGCTTCAGCCTTCTCGGTGTATTTTTTTCTCTAAATTTTCTTATTTAGTGAAACACTGAGAAGATTGCAGCAGATTTCTGAAGGTTCGTTT
>NW_027558663.1:0-9033 GCF_052425735.1 Oculina patagonica
ATAGCAATTTGCCAGTAGCCGTTTAGACTCGAACTCTGAGAGAAAACACTACACAACTTCACCGCGGTCAAACGTCTCAGGCAGCTTTTCTTTCCATTTCGGCGTTGTTTGTTCGTATTGAAGTGTTAGTAAGAGCAAGGATAGATAAAAATAGTTGCTGAGTGTAAGCATAATCCCATTTCCTCAGGTAAACGAGTGTTTTTACTTTTTAAATGTTCCGCATTCGAACCAAAGTGGTTTGACAAATGGCGCCGACAAGTCCGCATATCGCTATTTTCAAACACGTAGAACTTTTTAGTAAAGCTTCAAAAAACGTACTAAACCCTCAGAATACCGGAATGTATCGAACTTTGAACTGTGAAAATTAAAACCTTATCTTTGCAGTACTTTTCTTATTTTTTTTATATTTCTGTCGTTTGACCGCGGTCTGCTACACAACGGCCCCGCCTGTTGGGCTCGAACCCGGACCTCTCGAACGGGAATCATTTGCGTTTACCATTATGTCAACGGACATTTAAAAGAGTTCTTTAGGACTTACCTCGAAATGTGACCGCTATTCTGTAGGCGAGGGGCTTGGACACGGCATAAAATCTATCGACGCTTGTTATTGCCAAGTTCAAGAACGTGCAACCAACGAAAAGGAACGGAAGAGATTTGCTGGCTTGGTACAGATGAACCAATCTGCAGGGGTCTCCAAAGTGATGCAATAAAAAGCGCCATGATGCGTACACTGGCTGCACAACCAGGCCTGTGAGACAATCAGCGGCGGCCAGGCTACACAGCAGTACGTTGACCGGGGAATGAAGGGAGGGAGTGCGGATGATGGTTGCTATGACAGACAGATTAGCCAGGAATGCAAAAATGGCGAATGGAATGTGGACAACTGTCACGGCCATGTCATTTGCGTACACTGACTTGACGCCGATGGCGTTGAGAATCCATAAAGGCAAACATTCTGCGTAATCCTCGTGGCTGGAAAATGTGCCGTTTTTTAATGAGTTGGCTAAGCTTTGATTTGTACCATTCAGAAGTGTTTCGCTCATGATTGTTGTTGTTTGCTGAAAAAAGAAAGGTAATGAAAGCAAAAAATTGAAACAAAAAAACAAGAAACAAGATTAAATTCCCGGATTGACGCGAATCGCGCTTCCTTTACCTAACTGTCAGGGATGAGTTTTACAATAAATACAAAATCACGTACCATACATTAAACAGCCATCAATCATGGAAATTACTAAAGACTGATGAACTTCTGTAATGATTTTCTTACATGTAATATTTAAATGATCAAGTTCATTTCTGTACGTTGTCATTTGTGTCAATTCAGACAGAACTGATTTATCCATTTTCTCTCTCCAATATTTTATCCTAATATTAGTTAATTTTGCCTTTATTCAAACTTCCATTTGCTATTCTACCTAACTGTATTGTTTTGGTCATGCAAATAAAGCTACTTTTTAAACAATTCGAGTGTCAATGGTTTCAATGATCTCTTCAAAACCACTAGAAATTAAAGGCCTGTTTTATCCGAAGCTCGAAAATAAAAATCGCCTGGTATGTTTGCTTAAAACGCGAGATGTGCAAACGTTCGTTAGCACGCATCTTTTGACATATTCGACCGAAACGTTGACATAATTCTGTCAGATAGCAGCTCTACAAATGTCTGCCTGATTTTGTTTTTAATTTTTGGTCTCGTGAAAAGTTATGGCTTTGTAAAACGGAAGGCCAGTTTTTCAAATATCGATTTACAGGAGACTACAAAAAATAAATAATGCCATCTTTGAGAAATTGTAGATGCATTTTTTGAGGGCGATATAAAAGCGAAAGAGTTAGTGTTTCCTTTCGTAAAATAACTAGTTTTTTATGAGTGCATGCTCGTTTTCTGGTAGATTCAGTAGGTATTTTATAGATAGATCATAGCGAAAGTTACAATCTCGCGTCAACGACATTTTGCGCAGTCTTTAAGAATAAATCCCGATTTCTAAAAGAAAAATAATTGATAGTAAGCTCGAATGCCATTTTTTTTTCAAAGAAGTGAGCTTTTTTTAGAAAAAAAAACTGAACTGGCGTTAAACTTGGCAAACCGTGAAATACAGGGAATCCTTCAACCATGTTATTCTAAAACTGATTTAATTTAGACTTCGCAAGGTATATTGTTTTGAAAATGATGAAACGAGCTTGCAACGGAGAAACTTGGCGGGTTTTTCGAGAATTGTTTAGAATTAAAACTTTTCCGTTCTTTACGGCAGGAAAATGAAAAGCCTCTTTTTAAAACACAGAACGAAAAGTTAAAACAAAAACACTGCATGCACTTTAAATTGTGACAGGCCTCGTGAAAAACACCTTAACCGTAAAATGTATATTGAACTCAATTCACCCAACTTACCCCGGGCTTGCAATTTGGACTTTTTCGTCTAGATTGACAATCGGAAATGACAACCTTTGATTTAAATATTATTTTTAAATTTCCGAGTGCCGCCGGTTTAGCACACCTTCTTCACTTTTGGCCAATACATGCTGATTTGCATGACACTGAGAAATGAAATCCTGTCAACGTAAAAAAATAATAACGATTCACTCAAGAAGCATTAGTGACATCACGCCGCTTGCTTTGAATAATCATTTGAAAGCGATTTTGATATCAACAGCTGTTTGCCTTTCAGATTTAAATGTACTATCTTTTAGCCTGCAAATACATTTCGCACGTTGTAGCGGGAGCGATAAGAGACGGCTGTATTCGCAGGCTAACTATCTTTGGGTTTCTTCATTCTGTCGCCTCGTAACATCGTCTATACGGAAGACGAAAATTAGATCTTTTAGCTCACTGGCATGGTGAATTCATAAATGGAGCCAGCGCTATATAAAGCTCTCTTCGGAAAGCTACAACTACTGACACTAACTAGTGGAGAGGAAATTAACCCTACCCAGACCGGGATGGGGGGGGGGGGGATCAAATCAAACTAAATCATCCATACCATCGATTTATGTCTCTTTACTAATTATGACAATGGTCCCTTTTCCGTCTCGCTGTATACATATATTATTTATGCCATCGATTAATGTCTCTTTCCAATTTAATAACAATCAAGCGGCTTGCTTTACCGTCTCGCCGTATACGTGTATTATTTTTCTGCTCTGCTTTCAAGTGAATTTTTAAATCAAGCGGCATGATGTCACTAATGCTTGTGAAGTTAATCGTTATAACATCTCTTTTGTAAGTTGACGGTAAGGATTTCAGTTCTGTCATGAAATCATCTTGTATTGGTCAAAAATTAAAATGATGTGTTAAGTGGGATTCAGAAGTTTATTAGCAATATTTAAAATCAAAGGTTGTCCTTTACGATTACCAATCCAAAAAAAACAAGTTTTAATTGACCTTGAAGAAGCCCGACTGCTAAGTTGGGTGAAATGAGTTCGATATACAACTTACGGTAAGGTGTCTTTCGTGAGGCCTGTTGTATGTGTGCATGTAATGTTTTCTTTTTTTTTAATCTTTTCGTCCTTTGTTTTGAAGGAAGGCTTTGCATTTTTCTAACGTAAAAAACGGGAAAAGTTTCATCATTGAACAATTCTTGAAAAATCTACCAACTGTCTCCGTTGCAGACTTGTGTCATCATTTTTTTGCTGACGGGTTCACGACCGGTGTTGGTCTATTTTTCCTGACAAATTTGAGAGCAGTTTAGTTTTTCTTTCATTCATTTCTTCGAAATTGGAAATGGCATATTTGAGCTTCTCGATTATTAAGCTTTTAGAAACCGGGATTTATTCTCAAAGCCTCTGAGCAAATTAAAATCTCGTTGACGCGAGATGGAATATGATCATAAAGTTATTTGCCGTGAATAGAATACGTACTAAGTTAACAACAAAAAGTGCATGTTAAATAACAAACCAGTTATTTAGCGGAAAAGAAGCGATGACCTTTTCGCTTTTATAAAAATTCAATGACAGCCTTACATCACCATCGAAAAGAGCGTCTTCTATTTCTCAAAGATGGCTTCGTTCTTTTTTATTTTCTGTAGCCTTCGAATCGAAATAGTTCGATGTTCGAAAAACTGGCGCACCGTTTCACAAACAAAGCCATAACTTAACACGAGACCGAATTTAAGAAAAGAAATCATACAGACATTTGCAGAGCGTCATCTGAGAGAACTGAAGCACAGTTTCGGTCAAATAGGTCGAAAGGGGCATGTAAACTAAAGTTTTCGCATCTCGCGTTTTAAAACATACCATCCATTAAAGTGACTTTTGTTTTCGAGCTTCGGATAACATAGGCCTTTTATTTCCAGTGGTTTTCAAGAGATTATTGACACCTTATTGCTAAACACCGAGTAGCTTTATTTGCATCACCAAAGAATACAGACAGCTAGTATAACAAAAGCGAGTTTGAATATAAAGGAAAAAAAATAACTGTTAGGATAAAATTTGGAGAAAGGAAGCCGATAAATCACTTCAGTCTGAATTGGTATTATTTTTTACGTACATCTAACAACATAAAGAAATGAACTTGAATATTTGCATATTTACTGAGAAAATAATTATGGAAGTTCATCAGTTCTTTAGTAATTTCTATAATTGATGGCTTTTTAATGTACAGTACGTGATTCTGTATTTTATTATAAATGTCGTCCCTAACATTTAAGAAAAGGAAGAGCTATTCGCGTGATTCCGGGAATTTGCTTTTTTAAAATTTTGTTTACATTACCTTTCTATTTTCAGCAACCAACAATCATGGACGAAACACTTCTAAATGTCACCAGTCGAAGCTTGAACAACTCGTTAACAAACCGCACAATTTCCAGCCACGAACAATCTACAGAGTGTTTGCCTTCATGGATTCTCAACGCCATTGGCGTCAAGTCAGTGTACGCAAGTGACATTGCCGTGACGGTTGTCCAAATTCCTTTCGCCATCTTTGCATTCCTGGCTAATCTGGCTGTCATAGCAACCATCATCCGTACTCCCTCCCTTCAAATCCCTGTCAACGTACTGCTATGTAGCCTGGCCGCCGCTGACTGTCTCACAGGCCTGGTTGCGCAGCCAGTGTACGTATCATGGCGCGTTTTATTGCATCACTTTGGGGACCCCTGCAGATTGGTGCATTTGTACCAAGCCAGCAAATCTCTTCCGTTCCTTTTTATCGGTTGCACGTTCTTGAACTTGGCAATAACAAGCGTCGATAGATTTTATGCCGTGTCCAAGCCTCTTGCCTACAGAATAGCGGTCACATTTCGAGGTTTGTACTGAACTGAACTGTTTTAAAGGCGCGGTGACATAATGGTTAGTGCAAAATGATTCCTATTCGAGATGTCCGGGTTCGAGCCCAGCAGGCGGGGCGGTTGTGTTATGTTCTTGGGCAAAATACTTTTCTCTCACAGTTTCTCTCTCCACACTAGTGTCTATTGACGGCAAATTGCCTGGGCAAAAATCTTAACTTCAGTAGTGTCATCCTCCTCTCAGGAGTATTACTGATACGTAAGGTCAAAAAATTATAACCCAGGTCTTTTTCTTTTCTCGTGGCGGCGTTTTGCTCTCACTAGAAAAAGGAAAAAAGAGAAAAGGAAACACCCTGGGGCCAGTGAGAGCAACTAACACTGGACAACCTTGACACTATATTTGAACAACCCGAGAAAAGTGCTGAGGCGGAAAATGTTAGCTGTAATGGTCTGCGAAGAAACACTGAGCAGAACTCGTGCTCGTTGCTTCGCTCACCGGAATTTGCGGCTTCGCCGCTCGCACGTTGTCCCCGAAGAGAGCCCGCTCGCAGGCTACTCGATCCTAGACTGACAACTGTTAACCTCTTCGATGAACAATGCAAAATTTGTTGTAAATTCTTTGTTTCGACAGGCATGGTGAAGATTGTGGTTAGTGCGTGGGTTCTCTGGTTCATCTACATCTGCCTGCTGGAGACTGTGGTCCCAAAAATGATTTACGAACCAATGGAAAACGTCACTTTGGCTCTAATGATTATCATCCCAGCTGGAGGCCACATTCTAACCTTCCATGCAATCCGCACTAACAACAGAAAGATCTTTAGCGCGTCTCATAATCTGCAACATGCAACCTTCTATAAAAGACAGAAGAAGGCAGCGAGGGATATGGCTTTCTACACTGCAGCAACGTTACTTTCACTGCTTCCCCTGATGATACTTCTGAATTTTGAAAACAGCGTATTCACTGGCAATGTGTTGTTCCCTTGGGCAGCTACAGCTACAGCACTTGTGTCCTCCATTAACCCTGTTATTCAAATTCGGAGAAACGCTGCCATGAGGGAAGCGCTTTAAACTGTTTTTAAATTAAACACACATTAACTTTTTCCTCTGTGGTATTAGTTGCTCTCATATCAAATAAGTTAAAGTACATAAAGTAAAACTTAACAGCGTCTTTGACAATGTCTTTGAAAAGACATTTGGTGCGAAATTTGTGACGAACACGCCAGCTTCAGGCAGAAAAAAAGCCATGCAACGCGCGCGATTTTGCACTAATTTTCACGCAAATTCACCGGTGAAGTTTCGATGTTCATGGTCTAAACTCTGACAGACCATAATTATGAGGTCATGAAGTGTCCGAAACAGCAGCGAAATCGCTCGCCTGCTGTTCATGGCCCACTTGAGTTTTGAACCTTTTTTGACGGCATTTGTATGGTGTTGATAGTATGCACCAAGAAAAATGTGATCGATTTTCCAATTGGTTTAAAACGTGAAATAACTGTTCCTCTTTTCTCTTACGAAACGTGATCTTCTAAGGGGGCGTGGTCAATAGTTTTTTTGGAGGGGGTTCCTTTGACTTGATGTTGATTGACTTTGCTCGAAAATGGGGATGTAAGGGATGCATGCTTCTCTCTACCACTACCTCAATTTATTAAGGGTGGGGCACACTAGGCGACAAGTCGCAGAGACAGGGCTCCGCGACAAGCCGCTCCGCTCTGTACTGCTTCAAACCAGTTTGAATTCGTGCGACTGATCGCAGCGACAAAGATTGTCGCAGAAATGTACATGTCACATCAGGCAATATGTTGCAGCAACTTGTCGCCGCGACACGTGCGCGAGATTGATAACTGTTTACAAAACGTACGACTGAATCAAAGAGCGTGAGTTCCAGGGAATGAGTTTTAATGGCATGTTGTATAATAAGAGCGAGTTGTATAATAAGAGCGAAAAATGAACCACATACTAAAGGAAAAAGCCAAGAAAACCCTGCCAAAAATATGTCCTTTATAAACCAGTCCACGTTATAAACAAGTTTTTACCCTAACCCTGTTTCTAATAAGTTCGCTCACACTATGAAAATTATTTTAAATTCGTTATCAATGTTTTTATCAAGTTTCATTTAGTTTATCCACCATATCTGTGCTCTACGAAGGAATGGAATTAAATTGTTATATTAGATTTTGTGAAATGTTAATTTATATGTCGTAAGGCATGTGAACATTTCAAAAGTGCTATTGGTGCTAAAAACATTTAAAAATTGTTTAGTTTATTAATTAGCTCTGGCTGTATTTTTGCAAAGCAGTGCGGAACACAGCCACGCCAAAGTTGACATCATCCTTTGTTATACACATGGGAGGCTTGATTCGTAGAACCTAAAATTGAAAACAAAACAGTTATTATGACAAGTACAACGAATTCAAGAATATAAAATTTAAAATCAAACAAACACCAAACAACCGGTAGCATCGACCTATCAGGGATAGAATAATTCGAAATAATAATACTAGTGAGTCAGTGAGTTTCGCCCAGTAAATAGATGTCTCTCTTCGCGCGCTTATTGCATTCCCCGCTTGAGAGACGTCGACCCGAAAAATTCCATATTAATGACGTGGCTCTACTGAGATCCATGTTGTATCTCTGATTGGTCCTTGTTTTTCGCGCGCCAGAAACAACCAATCTTAGTGAAGGAAAGAAAATGGAAGGGATGGGAGGGAAAGAAAGACCTGAACTTGCGAAGACAGAGTTCTGTTCACACAGGATACGAAATAGTAAATGTTAGTCTCTTTTCTTTCCCATTGTCGTATTTTCCTCTTTTCTGGAGACAACAATAAGTAAATAAATTGATTGATTGAAGGAATTGAAGAATACTTTATTTGATTTAGTTCGTGGCTTAGTAGTTTGACAGATGGTATCATAAAAAGGTTATTTTATATCCAAGCATCAATACTTACATTTCCATACAATCCGCCTTTACCCATGAGCACTCCCATATCTTTACAGTCTTCCCAGATCGGAACAAATTTCTCGGGCGGCAACGGCGTCTTCGACTCCTGGGTTACAAACCGAGAATTCGTTATATCGGGTGTTGCAATTTTACCCAGTCACTGTCTTACAGTATTACAACTGTAGCCAGTTCTGTAAAGTTTGTTAACTTTTTTTGCTTCATAAGATCCGTTATTTCGTTGTTGAACTGTTACAGAGCTGCAAATATTTTTTTTTCACCTGAAAGGACATATGTCCTACTAAGACACCATCTTGGTCGGACAAAACAAAATTGTGGTCGGACAGATTTTTATTCATCATTGCTGTAAAGTGATTTACGATCAAAAAATTGTCCGGACATCATGTCTGAAAACACTTGGGATCTCGTCGGACATTAGCAAACTTTGGTCGGCCAATGTCCGATGACCGACTGTTATTTGCAGCCCCGAGTTTGTACAAACAAAAACTTAATAAAGAACATGCAAAGTACTACCAAAGGACAGGTTGTGAAGAGCTATATAGGGAGTCGCTTACTTTATCTGTAACCAGTTCAACGCCAATCATCAACCCCTTGCCTCTGACGTCACCGACTACATCCGGGAACTCGTTTTTGAGTTTAAGCAGCTCTTCTAGAAAGTAGGTGCCGACAACCTCAGAGTTCTTTTGTACGCCATCTTCATCGATGGCCTGGAAAAAAACGAAAAAAAGAAGTCTGGATATCAAAGAATGCGACAACACAAACAAAATTCGTTTACGTCACTAAGTTCAAGGGCAAATTTTGGACCAGTAACAGTAAACCACCTTGAGTCTGTGTCCAAATTAACCAATCAACAGCAAGCTTCTGCCC
>NW_027558664.1:0-9029 GCF_052425735.1 Oculina patagonica
AATACAATGGCAGTTACACGTTCCCTCAATGCCAATTTAACTTTTTTACAATGCCAATTTCATGTTCCTTCAATTCCAATTTCATGTTTCTACAATGCTAATTTCACTTTCCTGCACTGCCTATTTCAGGTTTGAGAGGTTTCAATTACACTTTTCTGTACAGTCAATTTGATGGTTTTGCACAGCCCAATTCATTTTTCTTCACTGCCAATTACACGTTTCTATTTTATCCATAGAATCACAATCTTAGCTCGATTCTCTAACAATGTGTAACTTCTACGAGGAGGTTAATTTTATGTTTAACTAAGCCTTCATTTAACTTTAATTAGATCCAGGTTATTATAATTGAAACAACTGCTTATTCTGTTACATGATACATAAACTACCTAATTCTGTTACTTAACTGTTGTCAATATTTCTACTTATGTTAAGTATTCTTACTGGAAAAGTAGCGCTGGTTTACGTCATCCAAATAGATGTCATAAGCATCCACGAGAGAGACGAAAAGTGACGTACACGGTTGCAGTTAGGTTTCTACTTTTATACATCACGTTCAAGTCCGTTTTACAGAGACCTATAAAATGCAACGGCACAAACAACAACACTAGAACCACACAAGGCAACTTTCATCACTAACAAGGTGTGTTTACATCTGAAAACTTGCATGTAGCGGTGTGAGTTCCATACCAGTATGACTTCGTGATTTCATACCGCATTTACATAAAGGTACACTTCGGGTCGGGGGGTTCTGCATCCCAGGCCCAATTAACGTGACTCACTCGACGCATTTTCAAATGAATGACACAGAATACGCATGCGATACTCATTCTACTCCACCAGGAGACTGATTTCATACTGAAACGAGTGGTCGATCAATGTTCTTAAATGTAAATTTAATGTTTCTGTCAGTCGATTTTATAATTTTGCAGATGCATTTCAATTAAATTAATTTATTAGTTCTATACTACCAATTTTACGTTTCTGCGTTGCTAATTTCACTTTTATGAACTGCCAATTTCACGTTTCTACAATGCCACATTCACCTTTCTGCGATGCCATTTTCAGTTTTATGAACTGCTAATTTCAGGTTAAGGTTTATTTTTGCCACTTTAATGAAATTACAAGACAGTGTTATAATGAAAAAAAGGTCGGGAGGAACCATGAAAAACCACACGGCTTTGAAGTAATGGACTCCTTCAATCGTAAATTATGTACAGTTCCACTATAGAATGATGGCAAAATCTATGGCCAAGTAGAATTTAACTTCATTTCTGCAGTATCACCTTTATGTTATTCAAAATGTCAATTTCACTTCTCTGTATTGCCATTTCGTGTTTCAGCACTGCTTATTTCACATTTCTGCCCCGCCAATTGCACTCTTCTAAATTGTCATTTTCACTTTTACTTACTGCCAATCTTATGTTTCTACAATGCCAATTTCACGTTTCTGCACTACCAATTTAAGGTTTCTATAATGAAAGTTTGCAAATTTCACGTTTCAACCATGTTAATTTCAATTTATTTTCTGCAGTGCTTATTTCATGTCAATGTGTGTATCTCAATTGCCAATTCTGCACTGCCAATTTTAAGTTTCTCCACTGGCAATGTTTGGTCACTAGAATGTAAATTTCACGTTTTATGTACCAACACTTCATGTTTTTGAACTGCTAAGTTCCTGTTTCTACAATGGCAGTTTCACGTTCCCTCAATGCCAATTTCATGTTTCTACAATGCCAATTTAACTTTCCTGCACTGCCAATTTCAGGTTTGAGAGGTTTCAATAACACTTTTCTGTACAGTCAATTTGATGGTTTTGCACAGCCAAATTCATTTTTCTTCACTGCCAATTTCACGTTTCTATTTTATCCATAGAATCACAATCTTAGCTCAATTACTTAACAATGTGTAAGTTCTACGAAGAGGTTAATTTTATGTTTAACTAAGCCTTATTTTAACTTTAGGTCCAGGCTATTATAATTGAAACAACTGCTTATTCTGTTACATGATACATAAACTACCTAATTCTGTTACTTAACTGTTGTCAATATTCCTACTTATGTTAAGTATTCTTACTGGAAAAGTAGCGCTGGTTTACGTCATCCAAATAGATGTCATAAGCATCCACGAGAGAGACGAAAAATGACGTACACGGTTGCAGTTAGGTTTCTACTTTTATACATCACGTTCAAGTCCGTTTTACAGAGACCTATAAAATGCAACGGCACAAACAACAACACTAGAACCACACAAGACAACTTTCATCACTAACAAGGTGTGTTTACATCTGAAAACTTGCATGTAGCGGTAACAATGTAAATTTCAATTTTTTTTCTGCAGTGCTAATTTCATGTCAATGTATGTATCTTAATTGCCCATCTGGTGCACGATATATCTGAGGTGAAATTGCGGTTTTGTTTGTGACGCCGTCACCCGTCACAACCGCGAAGGAGACTGGGACAAGTTCACTTTGCACTTGGAGACTGGCAATATTGACATTACTCACTGTTATGGCGGCGAAGCGTCGCAAGTCTTGTCGATCAGCTCCTTTTTCTATGGATGGTTTGCAGGAAGAGGTCGATGAAGATATAAGAACCGAAAAGATTGGCACAAGGCTGTTAGAGGATATTAAGTTGTCGATTGATTCCCGTCATCAAGTTATGAAGCTTCTTTGTCCGCACGTGAGTGAAGATGACGGCGATACGCTGTTCCAGTGCGTTGCAAGTTTGCCGGATTCAAAGTTTCCCGGAACAGATGAGTGTGATGCATTCCACGTTTTCACACCGCCATGTGATCGTTGTCTTCGTTGTACGTCCCATCTGGTGCGATACAACAATCCTGTTGAGGTTGAATACCACCATCTAAATGGCTCGGCCAAAGGAATAAAGTGTTCCTTGAAGTGTACTCGATGTGACTTCCTGTACGGGTACTCTAAATATGGCAACCCTGTTGCTGGCTGGAATTTGTACTCTGATCGTAGACCTGCGGTTGAAGCTTCAGATGTGTGCTTTGTCCAGCGGATCCTTTTGAAATTTCAGATTTCTTTAGCGTAAGTTATTTTTAATTTTTGTCATAATTGATCAGATACAGATCCCATAATACGATATAACAAGAACGATTATTTGCTAATAAGGTTGGCTTTTTTTTTAGATGTCATTCCTGGGTTTCATTTAGTGGCTTCTCTACGGCCTTCAACGAACTTTATGGCCTGCAGACCGGTAAGATTTATTTATTTATATTCTATTTATATTTCGTTGCTAAATAGTACCCGACTACTTCATGCACATGTGTCGTGACGTTTTGTAAAACGAGGCACATCAGAATAGATTTCAGCTTCTAATATATTTCAATGACTTCAATGACATGTAAATAAATGGCCGGGTATTTACATTTGAGTCTATTTTGAAACTACTACTGCATTAAATAAGTTAATTTCTTTCTGTTTTAAATTAGAGGTTGACACAGATAATCAACTCCCCAACTGGTCTGTCTCCTTCCAGTTTAGATGATTAACTATTTTTGTTCAAATTGTTTTTATATCCTCAGGGTTAAGTGAAAAGAGAGCGGCCAACGCCTTTTGGACTGGGGAGCTAGAGGAAGAACTGAGAGAAAGGGGAGCTCTTGATATGTTTGGAATGTTCCATAGTGATTCAGACAGAGAGGTCATTATGGAGCATATTGACCATTTATGGGCCAAGAATAATTACTCTCATCAGCCACAAGATTGCACTGAGGACTGTAAGGCCAGAGGTATCTGATTTTGTTGCATTCTCTACTTTTAGTATGAATTTTTTTCTTTTCTTTCCAAGAAACACTCAGTAACACAGGGTTCATACAATTTATGAAAAACCAGGAAATTCTTGGCATTTTTAAGTCTGGGTCATGGAACGGGTAAAAACGAATCCGAAATCAAGACAGTTTTCATCAATTTCCAAGAACAATGGTTTGGAAATTTCATGGAAACGGTCATTGGAAGACATGGAATTTCAAAAGCTCAATTTCAAAAGCTCAAAACCCTGTAACACTTATGCAATTAAGTTGTTTTTTTTTTTCCTTCTAGGATGTGGTAAATTATGGGTGGCAGATGGGCAATGGAAGCTAATGTTTGCACATTGCATGATGAAAAGAAAGGTGAAAATATATTTTACTATTTATTTACACATCTAGTAGTGTTTAATAGTAGAATAATGTGGTTCTCCCAATTGTATTTTCCATTTTGAATGAAATGCATTTAAATTATTTTGTCTAGCTTTACTGTAGAAGACTGTTAAGACAAGTAATCTTCAATGGTGTAATGTAATGAGCTGCATAAAAGGCTTCTTCATTGCTTGTACATGTGCTATATAATATTCTGAATAGGATCATGAGAAGTTAATTCTGTAGGTAATAACTACATTTCCATTTTTAATCTACCCGGTAATTGATAAAAATTCAAAATAATCTTAATATGGAATTTATTTTCCCTCACAAAATGTAGAATGTTGTCAATGGGCTTCCTGCTGTAAACTACCCAGATGTTTGTACCTCTGCCCCTGTCCACGGAAGGGCCTTTTGCCAGGAACATTTGGATTTTTTATCTGCAAAGCACCCTGCTGTACCCACTGACATTCGTGGTTTTTTAAAGCATTGTGGTGTTTTAAAAGACCATGATACACCTGAAGGTAGCTAGTGCATTGTAATTCAACCTTATGTTTTAAATTTATTAAATCAAAACATTCTAAAGTCCTATGGCAAAGTGAAATAGGTTACACTGATTAGTATAACAGTATATGGATGCTCCTATATAAGTGTATACTGTATTTTCTCAAATAAACGCCCCCGGCGTTTATTTCAAACTTGGCTTCGTGAACCCGGCGTTTATTTGAAGCCGGCGTTTAATCGGGGCCTGGCGGTTATTAACGGACTGCAATTTTCTGCCAATTTTTCAGATTGATTTATTGTTACCGATCTTCGAGACCAAGGGGCAGTTTGTCGAGGCGGGACGATTTTTCTCTTCGTTCTGCCCCAAAAAATTGTTCCTGGGTATCCAAAGGTGATTATTTACCAAAGGTGCACTATTACGGATTGGACAATTTATGTTGCAATCGAGATTTGTGACAAACAGAATATATTTACTTAAACGCCGGGACCTCAAACAAACGCCCCCGGCGTTTATTTAAAAACTAGCAATTTTGACCCGGCGTTTATACGAGGCCGGCGTTTAATCGGGGTCCGGCGTTTAATCGAGAAAATACGGTAGTTTTACTTACCGCCACCTTTGACAAAAACCTTATTTGATTTCCACATATAGATGATGCAACCCTATCCACTGATGAAACCCAAAAAGTGGAAACGGTAGTAAACTCTCTTTTGGACAGCACAGCTACGTCTCTGGGACAATCAACTGTTATGTCTCAAGGTATTATTCACTAACAATGTTACAGCAGGGCCATACCTAAGAAATTTTTTTATGACGGCTTGTGACGGTTTGTGACGGTTTGTGACGGCTTGTGACGGTTTGTGACGGGGTGTGACGGCTTGTGACGGTTTGTGACGGCTTGTGACGGTTTGTGACGGCTTGTGACGGTGTGTGACGGCTTGTGACGGTTTGTGACGGCTTGTGACGGCTTGTGACGGGGTGTGACGGCTTGTGACGGTTTCTGACGGCTTGTGACGGCTTGTGACGGGGTGTGACGGCTTGTGACGGTTTGTGACGGCTTGTGACGGGGGTGTGACGGCTTGTGACGGTTTGTGACGGTTTGTGACGGCTTGTGACGGTTTGTGACGGGGTGTGACGGCTTGTGACGGTTTGTGACGGTTTGTGACGGTTTGTGACGGTTTGTGACGGCTTGTGACGGTTTGTGACGGGGTGTGACGGCTTGTGACGGGGTGTGAGGGCTTGTGACGGCTTGTGACGGGGTGTGACGGCTTGTGACGGGGTGTGATGGTTTGTGACGGCTTGTGACGGGGTGTGATGGTTTGTGACGGAGTGTAACGCCCTGTGACGAGACGTGACGGCTTGTGACGGAGACGTGACTTCTTGTGACGAGCTGTGACTGCTTGTGATGAGTTGTGACGACTAGTAACGGAGTGTAACGGACTGTGACTGCAAGCACCGGTTTGTGAAGGTGTAAATGCATGATACTTTGTGCCCTCTTCCAGGTTATAGAAAGTCGGTATTCCTATTTTTATTCTTATCCTCTCTGTATTCTTATTCTACCTCCGTGATTTGTGACGTGTGACGGTGAGTTACGCGTCACAATTTCTTTGCCCCATTACAGTTCGAATATATCTGGCGCGGTATAAAGAATACTTTACAAGACACTTTCATTTAGTTAATGACGTGATGCATATTATATCATAGGCAAAAGACGCTATTTTTGAAAACAAACAACATTTCGATAGTTCTATTGCTGGTTTTCACTGTCACGCAATCAAAAAAATAAATTCGAAACTATTGAACTACAGAAGCTATGAATTTCAAATATTATAGACGATAAATAGATAAACAATTTCTCCGAGTTTCAGGTCTGTGCGGTGTACCGTTCGCGAGTTATTTGCCGAACCTTTCCAAGCAAATTTATAAAGCTTAGTATGGAGAACCCATAACTGTGTCCCTCCGAGGGACACAAATATGGCCGCCGTTATGTCAGAGAAACCATCTGGAACTCAATTCTGTTTACAACAGCGGCAATCTTTGGCTCATGAGCTAGTACAGTTTCACATAAACCGCCACTTAATATATCTGAAATGTTCAATCTGCTGAAAATGGAAAGGAAAGGCCTTTTTTCAAACAAAACAACTTTGTCACGGCACTCAGCTTGATGTCACATACGACGGAAAACTCAAATATTCAAAATGCTCTGTTTGAAAAACGAACGACACTATCGATCTGGAAATTTGCAAAAAGATATATTTTTAGTTTATCTTACGTCTAATGACAACGAAAATTTAGTAGGCCTAGTGAATTTTGATTTCAGAATTTTATGACGTAACATGAAAACCAAGAATTGGATTGGATAAAGTTAATCCGGGTTGTGAAACAATAATTACATTAAAAAACTCACAGGTGGATTACAGCTTGATGCAGGTTACAAACACATTTTACCGCTTGTTATAGAATTGAAACAAGAAAAAAAACAGTTAACGCTACTAATGAACTAACAGGTACTTGCTAAATTTACAGAACTGCAACTTAAGAAATATATTTTTTCATATAGCAAAGCAAATAAACCAAATAAAACCGGATAATGTATTTATTGTCCTAACGACAACATTGTATCGTGATTGAAAGCGGAATAATTATACCTCACTTATTCATAATTTCGAATTATTTCCTTCATTTTTCCTGACTTATTCATTATTTATTTGTAAATTTTGCGCCATATTCAATATTCGGTTTTCTTCTGTGCATCATATTTTGTTGCGCATGAGCAGAAATGGGGTTGCAAACGCTACACAATTCCTGTTGAGTCCTGGTATTGACTTTAGTTTATCTTGAGAGACTAAGGTTCAGTCGAACCTCTACAAGCGGCCCCCTATTAAGCGGCCAGTTATCAAAGGCCCAAAAATATTACCAGTTTCTTGACTGAGATTAGCATAAAACGTGCAAAATCTTACGCAATTAACAGCTTTCGTCGCTGGTTACTGTTTTATGTGTTTAACTATAGCTGAAGGTGTTAAACATGTGCGTTTTTCTTTTTCAATGTTAATTAGTTGTGGTTTTTCAAGTCCATGGGCGTTTCAACAAGTTGTTTTCTGTATTGATTATTCACAAAGGATAATCAAGGATAAAGTTAATTTCAAAGTTCTACCTTTAAATGTTCAAAGGATTCGTTCTTCTTTTAAGAGAAAAAATCTTTTCCTTTGGCTGAACAATCAAACGACTGACATCGTGTTCTTCAAAGAAACGTACAGTACAACAGAAGTAGAAGCTATATGCATGGACACACAATGGAAAGGTAAGATGTTCTATTCACGTGGTACGAATCACAGCTGTCAGTGGGGTGTTGGTGCTTGTGAGAAAAGGTCTAGAATTTGAAACGAAATATCGAAAAATAGATTATTGTCTAGTAAGCGAAACGAACCAAGGATAAGTGGAAACGGTACCGTAATCTTTTTTTAGCAGTTACGAGTAAGTATCGTGTACTTAGTATAAACTTAATGTAAGATGTTTCATTTTGGTAGTACAACAATTAAAAAAATAGATAAAGATAAAAAATTATCTATATTGCCAGTATAGTACAGTAAATAAATCCCTTATTTAGCGGCCACCTTAATAAAGCGGCCGCGGTCACCTCCTGACGTCCCGATGAGGATTCGTCTACTTTATTTACCTCTATTTAGCGACCAGCAAGAATTTAATACATGTACCGTACATGTAGTTTGGCCGTGTTTTTAACAACCTAATGACATAAGAACCCGAAATAGGAAGTGACTTACAGTAAAAACATTCAAACACACGCTTATTATAACCAGTGTCGCACAGTCTACAATAAACCGTGATCCAAATACGAAACCTTTATTTACACACGTCTAAACCGCCGGTTTTTGTGACATGTTCTCTAGAGAATTCACTTTGAACACCTACGGACTCTTCCTTTTTGGTACTCGAAATTTCTAAGCCACAAGATAAAGATATATCCATAGAAAAACCTCAAAAAGTGTGTCATGTATTGCGATCACCAATCATCGTGAATGAATTCTAAAAACGCACAGTGAATTAAAAAACAACAACATGCTAACCAGTAAAGAAAATTTAAAAAGAAAGCCAAGCAATTGCTTAACACTCTCCTTAAACAACCACAAGGTTTTTTTCTTTTACTGAAAAATGCTGGCTGGCAATGTTGTCGTCAATTGCCTTTTGACTGGTCGTTATAGCGTTACATATTAGGCCAGAACAGCGAACAATAAGCAATTATTGGATGAGGTTGAGCATGATATCGTGAATTATCAAAACCGAGGTCTGTGTTATCTGCCGAACCCGAAGGCTGAGGCGGATAACACAGATATGAGGTTTTGATAATTCACGATATCATGTGAAAACCGAATTC
>NW_027558665.1:0-9023 GCF_052425735.1 Oculina patagonica
CTTATTATATGACTAGCTCCGTGAGCGGTCAAGATGAAACGAATCCCGTGCTCTGATTGGCTACCCGAGCGGTCAAGATGGAGCCATCTTGACCGCTCGGGATCGCCAGCTGTGTTCCCGCAAGCGAAAAAACTTTTTAGTTCCGTCGACGCTACTACAAAAAGCTTTTCCGTCGTAAACTTGAGCTATGAAACCATTTACCGAAACAACACAAATATTTTCTGCCTGTTTCTAGCGAAAGAGAGTCCAATTACAAAGAAATAGGTCTTGAAGCGAACGAGAACAAACTAATTAAACAGCAAATGTTAACGAGTTTCGTGAATTTTATTTGCCACAACAACCAGCTATAAGCTTAAATACAAAAATTAAAACGCAAAGCGACTTGAAGACATGATATCGGTTCAAGCTCTTCCCGTGAATTTAAAAGTCCCAAACGCTTTTCAATATTCAGCTCGTGTCACCGTGTCGGCAGGTTTGCACCACTAAAGCGCCAGAAGTGAGCAAATACTCTGCAAAACGTCCAATAATCAAAAGCTGGCGGCCAGATAGAATGGACATTCTTGTTTTAAGGCTTCAAACTCAACGTCGATTTGCAATTTTAGTATCCTTTTGAGGGTTGAAAAGAGGTGAATTTCGCTGTTGTCGCGTCGTTTGACTTCGTCTCGATTCATTCAAGAATTTGACAGTCAGTCATTAAACTTTTAAACCAATGAAATGATTTTAGCGTGCGCCATTGAATGTGCATGCAACTGGCTTCCTTTTCAGTACTCGAAAAAAGTCATATAATAAATCCTTTATTGACCAAGCTTGTTCGGTCAAGAAGGCAGGATATTGGCCTCGTGTTTATGGACCTCGACTTCGTCTCGGTCGATAAACACGCAAAAAAAGAACTTGGCCAATATCCTGCCATCTTGACCTCACGCTTGGTCAATAACCCATATTTATTTTTTTCTCAGCGCGCGAGCGGGCAAGATGAACTGAATCCTGCAATCTGATTGGTTCCGGAAGCGGGTGGAATTTTCCGATCTTGACCGCAGTCAACGGAACGGGATGCATCCCCGCGCGAAATCAGTTTGCAGCGCGAGTCGAACGAACACATGAAAGTTTTGCTCTCCAAAATCGAAATAGCTGTTCACCAGCCGTTGTAAATTTGAAAGGACTAAAAAAAAGTGGAATTAAAGGCCTCGAAGTTCTTCGAAAGGCGAGTATTTATTTATTTCTCAACAAAATTGAGTTGTAGTTTATCGTTCGTAGTTTGCCGTTGTTTGTGCATGCATTTCGCTGTGATTTTCACGCCATTGCGGTAAACTTCACCGGTTTTTAGACTTCCTCTAAGAGTTAAACTGCCTTGTTTATCCGTCACTTTTCGCTAAAAACAGAGCACTATTTGCCATCATTCAAGGATATGAGATTCTTTGATTAAAAACGGACAAATTAATTATCACAAAATTGTGCCGTACGTAGACACTACGCATTTCATTCAGTTTGGCACTGTCTATCAGAATAAAATTCTGCTAGGAATCATTGCAGAGATTATTTATTCGTTTAATAGAAGTGTGAATAGTTTGTAAAACTGCTTTTCAGTCAAAGAGTATTTTTGAGTCAAGAGAAATAGGATTAACACCCTCTGAGCAAAGTTTCTTTCAAAACATTTATCGGCAATTGTTCGGGAAGCCGAAATCGATTTAAATGTGTTAAGTTTTGTGGCTTTATATGTGTGCTATGTTTATGATTTTTCTTTGCTTTTCTTGATTCTCTGCAGTGTAAATTAAATATGCTGAACCGTTCTTGAGTATGGTTCATTTTAAACGAAGCTATTTTATTCCGAAATAAATAGCAAACAGAATTCTTCACTCTTGCTCGTCGATCGAGTCGGACTCAACATTGAAGTCATATCCGCGCGTATACAAACAAAGATTTTGCGACGCATTTTTTCTCGGCTTCTTTTCCAAACAAATTGAAGAAGGAAAAAAATAAAAATGTTATTTGCCGGCCTTTGTCGGTCCGTATTGGGAAAAACTGTACCCTCGGTCTTGAGCACGGTCCTTGGCCTGCGGCCTCGGGCCGTACTCAAGACCTCGGGCACAGTTTTTCCCAATACGGACCCCCGGGCCGGCAAATAACATATATATATTTTGTGTGTTCTTTTGACCTAATATGGTAAAATGGCGCAATAGTGGAATAATAAAACGCTTTATACCCGCTCAAACCCCTCAAGTTTAGTGTTCAGTAATATAAGCGACAAATTAATTCTCAGATATTAACATTTTTATTAGCCGCGGCATTGTCCATAGCCATTCAGCAATAGATAGTCTAGATCTGAGTCTAAAGCACAATGTCGGATATCATATCCAGTCAATATTGCCATTTATTATATCTCTGAGATAGTACGCACGCTGTGATTGGTCAATTTTACGGGCCGTATTCTGCAGTACGGCCCGCGAAATTTGACTGAGAGTTCTCCTGATGCCGTACGCCTTTGCAAATTGAAATGTCTCGCGAAGAAGATTTTCAAAACTTCCTACAACGTTCGCAGTCAGAGGAAAAAAGCGACGAACAAAGGCGAAGCGAAGAAGGTCTACCGAACTTTAAACTCAATTTTTGTGATCTGTTGGAAGGAGAAAACTTCCCTGATGTGGCGGACTTAGAGCAACCCGGGCAGGATTCAAGTCAAGAACTTGAAAGTTTCATCAGTGCCGAGAAATATGCAAACACGGTCAAGAAGACGAAAAGTGAATGGAAACGATTCGACAATTATTGTCAAGAGCAGACTGATGGAACATTTCATGTAGAAAACGTACCTGCTGATGTCCTCGATAAGCTCCTCAGAAAGTTTTTCAAATACGTACGCAAACGCGATAGAGCTGAGCACGAGCCAGACAGCATTTCAAGCTGTCAACGTAGCATTCAACGCCGCCTTTTTTTAAGTAGTTCCTTCAAACTTGATACGTGTTTTCTCGTTCAGTATTTTCTACAAAAACTGCCATAAGTTTTCGAAAGTTTGATAAGCTATAACGCATGTTGTCAATCGCGGCACTTTCGTCGCCAAGCAAAGAACTTTAGAAGTTATTCCAAAGGAAACTTGCACTGTATCTAGTTTCATCCTGTCACTGAAATTACTGGAAATTGCAGAAATAAAGTAGTAAAGGTTGGATTTAAATTATGTTTATACGCTTATCAATCGAGCTATTAAACGGCCGAATTGTTTACGACAAAGCCAATGAAATTCACTCGTCCTTTCGCCTTTGACGTACGTCAGTCAAGCGAAGCCGCTTCCAGCACTCTTGACTTGAAATGTTTTCTTTTCTCCAGAGTGAGAGATATAATAAATATCTTATTAACCTCGTTTTCTCGGTCCGTACTGTAAAATACGGATCCTCGTTTTTCCCGTCGACTTATGGCCCAAGCGCGAAGCGCGCGGGCCATAAGTCGAAGGGAAAAACTCGGTCCGTATTTTACAGTACGGACCTCGAACTCGATTAATAAGAGGTGTTTAACATCTGTATGAAATGCTGTGCAAGTAAATACTAGACTTTCATAGACGGATAATAGCTGCTTTGCAATTTGAAACAAGTTTGTGTCTTTGGCAAGTATAATTATTGCATCAGTTTTTTTAGGGCGGTATTTACTTGAGTTTCAAAAGTAATTTGCACTTGCTTTGGTTTTGCATTTATGTGCTTAGTGATTGGTTTAAAAAACGCCCGCCACTTTCTCGACCAGTCATAAGTAAAGTAAGTAAACCCAAAACCAATCGTGCCTTGCTCAAATTGCGCCCGCTACAGGTATTTACTTCGAGTTTTGATTTGTTCACTGGATTGTCTTGACTGTTTTATGATTGGCCAGAATAATAGACCTCTTTAGCTTCGTTTGTTTGTTGTCCCATTGTAGACCACGTGATGCTACCCTAGAGAATTATTTCTTTCAAATTCAAACAAATTCACGTGGAAATGAACGAATAATTTCCAGAAGACAAAGGAACAATTCTCTTGAGAGCGTCACATGATCTACAATGGCAGAGATTCCAACCCTCCCGATTTGATGCGTTGCCTCCCGCTCTCCCGATTTATATCAGATTCTCCCGATTTATCATGAAATTCTGAAAACAAGAGAAAAATTGCTAATTTTTAGTACTTTTTGCGATCTGAGTGTAGCAAAAGTAAAGAAAAGTACCAAAAATGTTTGTGAAAAGAATAAAGACCCTATAGAATAACTCAGAAATGATGTCAAAATGCCGGAAATGGCACTTGAGAGAACCTAAATTTGCAAAATTTCCCGGTGGAACATGCTTCCAGACCCCCCTAGAGGTGCACACCTTCAGCGCTAAAAATACTCCCTTTTTTCCTTCAAAAAGGGTTGGAATCTCTGCAATGGGCAATTTACATACGTAGCTAAAGAGGTCTATTACTTTGATTTGGGGTTTACGACACTCAGGTGAAAACCGTTCTAATCCAATGAGGCTTAATCTGCTTATTGCATTTCAGATCCCCAGGACTTGACTTACAGAGCTCCCTTAACCGAACGAAATTAAAACAGACTGCAAACATTGAAATCTATAGAGAGTAACCTCAGATGCTCCCGACCCAGATGTAAAACAAGTTATTAGACGAAATGTAGAAAACAAAAGTTAAGAAGGGGATGGTCTGATCGAGAGTTGAAGAGAGGTTCTGGTAGAAGTCTGATTTTAAAATAAACAATTAGTATTCTTGGATAGTTAATTTTAAGTTGTAGTTATTGACTTAGATAGGATTTTACTGTAGTTCTACTGGTCATGGATCAGGCTTTATTTGGCTACTAAAAGATACTATTCTATAGACCAAATACCAAAATTTTCACATGCACGGTTATTTAAACATTGCCCGGTAGAAACTCAGCCAGATTAGCAAAAGGCGATAAACTAACACAATGGCTGAACCTTAAGAAGCCCTTGAAAGGACCTTTGTTAAACTGGCATGGTTAGGACAGCATACACACCAAGACAACTCTGAATTAGAAGATATCACTGATCATGAGCACATACAAAAGCCTCGAATTTCTCGTTTTCATTCGTTGTTTTTCCGGCTTTGCAGAATAGGGCATATACATGTATATGTAAATCGTTTGGCTAATGTAAATGCGACTTTGGATAAGTGTGTAAACATTTGATTCAAAACAACTGTCTTCCCGTCTTTCCCAGAAATCGTTCAAAGTTTTCGCGTCTGTTTTTGAGTATCAGATTACTCTTGGACTCATTTACAGCCGTGGATCGTCATCGTGGTAGCCAGTGAAGAAAATCCTTAACACATTTTAAAAAGACACGAAAAACGTCAATCCACAAGAAACGAAGGTGAGGTTTATTAATTGCTTACAATATTATCGAAACAAAAAGGGACTCGCCATGCACATTATTCGTTCATACCGATTTGAGTACGTACCGAAGGGATTACGAACAATTCGTGATAAGTGCGATTGCCCCGGGGCGTTAGCTTGCCTTGGTTTTGGAGTAGCTAAAGAAATTGCTGATAAAACAGTGCTGTTTTGGTCAACCTACATCGTTTTTACGTCTAAATTTCTGTACAAGTCACTCGGTCATCCAAGACTGTTCCAAGCACCTCACTTAAAACGAAAAGGAGTAATTACCAACTCTAAATGACAGTAAATTCTCGGAGGTTAGCCGAGTTTAGTCATGGCTGTAATACATCCTTGTGAATCTAGATAAAACTGCACTGTGACGGTTTTAGCACTGACAGTGACGGAAGCATACGTACAAGTCTAAGAATAAGTGAGGATTGTAGCGACATAATTGTGCATAAGACGAACGAGCACATTCATTAACTAATTTTGTCCTCTCCGGATCGGCCCGGAAACACTGCGGAAATAAACAACGTCGAAGAAGTGCAAGATAATAAGCAGCTTTACTTTTCTTGGGCTTATTCTCATATATGGACACGCACGATCGAAGGGAAAAGTAGCTCTAGCAGGGACAAAATCACAACATGTAGAATATAGCGTGGGCATATTGCAGCAAACTCCCCTCATGCGTGCTGATACCTTTCGGGCGATGTATCATTGTAACATGTCCTTGCTTCATTTTTTAGCGTGTGTAAAAGGTTGTAATTTTGTCCTTTCTAAGTGTCGCTTCGGCATGTCTTTTGCACAAATGTCTCTTCGTGTGTTCATACACCTTAGACGTCGCTTTGGTTCACGGTGATACGGAGTACAACAAGGTAAACATCGAGTGCTCGTTCCTCCTTTGCTTCACAGTGCTGCTGCTCTTGCCTTCTTGTTTTGTACTAAAATTGAAATTTCTATACTCATATTCCGTCGCTTATATTTTCTGTATCTTTGCTTATAGAATGTAAAACGACATATGGCACAGACCTACAACAAATGGCAACTATCTTCAAAGCTCGAAGATCGAAATAAACTGATTTAACAAAATTGCTCGGTCAAATGTAGGAGAAATGTCTTTATACTGAATTATTTTCTTCTAATTAACTCTAGCGATTTGTCCTGAGAATCGGTGAGAAAACCTTGTGTGTTGTAATATCTGGCAAATTATAAAATGCATTTCATTTACTAAAAGCAAGATTAAAGGATTGCCGAAACAAGCCAATGTTAAATTGCATTTAAAACATGCAAATACCTTTCTGGTTTTCCAAGAAAACCATAATACACTCAAAAGGTGAGCTTGTTTCCGTCCTTTAGAGTCAAATTTCTTGATCCTTGGCCAAAAGGACTAAAAGCAATTAACAACTGTCACTGTTGTTTATAAATTTACCCCAAGTGAGAATAAAACGAAGATAATTAAGCATAGCTCTTGGTTTTCCAAGAAAACCATAATGCATTCAAAAAGGTGCATGAGCTTGTTTGCGTCCTTTCTTTAGAGTCAAATTTCTTGAGCATTGGCGAAAAGGACCAAAAGCATTTTGGAACTGACTGTTGCATTGCTTATAAATTTACCCCGAGTGAGAATAAAACGAAGATAATTATGCATAGCTCTCTAAACGTTTCAGTAGTAGCATGTAGTCTGATTTAGTACTATAAGAAAGTAAATTATAAGATAATATGAATGATCGTAATCATTTTCTGTACGTATGAATGTAAGGGTCCTAAAGGGGACGGGGTAGGGGGCATAAATCCCATTTAACAGCCCAAATGTTTCCCAAACCCATTTCCCAGCCTGTTGTTTTCCCGATTTTCCCATCCTAGCTAGGTCCAGTTCTTTTGTTTTTTGTTTGTGATTCCCAGTCCCAGTGATCCAAATCCCATTTTCCCAGTGAAATCCAAGTTCTCATTTTACCCCTCTAGGGTCCTCGAATTTACCGATCGGTCCTTGTTAGTACGTATGCGTCGAATGCCAGCCTATAGTGACATGCAGGTTTTTTTTTTTTAAATTTACATGAACAAGAGACAAATGTTCCAAACACCACCTCAACAAACTGGGGTCCAGGGAGCTCCAAATCAACAACCTGTTGGTTATCCACAAGGCCAAGGCCCTCCTGCTCAGCCAGTCATGTACCAGATGCCTCCAGGTCAACAACAGCCAGTATTTACCGGGCAGCCGGCCATGGGACAACAAGGACAGCCCATGCAGTACGTTGTCCCCGCTGGATATCCGGTCCAACCTGCTCAAGCCCAGGGCGCCCCGCCTGCTCAACCACCACAAGATGAGGACGTAACAACGATACGCCTCAATAAAGCTTACATAAAGAGCGGTTTGGGTTGCTCAAGGGTTTTCGAGTTTGTGAGTATCCTGAGAATCTGTATGAAGGCAGTAAGGAGAATAAACTTATAAACGACTAAATTGTTACTTTATAGTATTCTCATTTTTTTATTAAATTATTTTTAATTTATTTGGACTTAGAATTCTATTTTCATTTATCTTTTTCATTATTGATGTATTTACTTACTCGCTTCTTGCTAGAGGGCTAACACGCTTCATAATACCGAGGGTAAATAATAGTTTTCATTTCATTTCATTGGTTGTGATTGTGATTGTGATCCTTATGATTGATTGATTGAAGAAAGTATTTTACACTCGAGGCAGATTGAGTGTTTTGTTT
Source organism: Oculina patagonica (assembly GCF_052425735.1). Taxonomy (NCBI): domain Eukaryota; kingdom Metazoa; phylum Cnidaria; class Anthozoa; order Scleractinia; family Oculinidae; genus Oculina; species Oculina patagonica. The sequence goes on from NW_027558665.1 coordinate 8,043, forward strand.
TTGATATGTTACATTACTATTCTCCCATAATTTTCGTGCAATCGAAAAAATAGAATTATTTGTGCAGTAGAAGGCCCCTTAAACTTTGAGGAATTTTGTGGCTATTTTTGTGGAGTCAACAACACCAGAGAAAAAGGGCTAAGTATTATTCTGTGGAAAACGATGATTTAATGATTTTTAATCGGTAAGTGTTAAACTAATAAATTAATAGATCAGTGAAGACTAAAATAGACTAAAATGAATATGATCTTAAAATATATATGACGCATTTATCTTTCTTGTTCTATATTGAAATTTTATCTTAATGCGATGCCCTCCTAATTTGTTTTTATCCCAATTTTATTCGCAGTGCACTCTGTTGATAGCTTGGTCCTGCGTTGTCGTGTATTCAAACAATGTGGCTGGATTAGATGACCGAGCTAATTTCTTCAGAGGAATCACCATATTTTGCTGGGTGATGGTGATTATCTTCCAAGTCGTTTTCTTGTCTACCATCAACTTAAACAAGAATTACTTTCGACAGCCTTCACACTGCACCTTGATTGTAAGTATTAAGCTCAGAGAGATGTAAACGCACTGGGTAAGAGATTGAGAAGGTGACGGTCGCATTAATGAGACGAAGTTATGCAAACGTTCAGACAAAATCGCTATAAACAGACTGATTTATACAGAAAACATAGGCCATAGACCTTTCTTTAGGGGCGGGAACCGGGAGTTAAAAGAACGAGATGCAGAAAGTCTTTCTTTCCATACATATTCAAGGACTACGTTTCTGTGATTACGTTATGTATTCAGCTATATATAAGGCCTGTGTTGAGTCTTCCTGAACATATTCACAGTTTATTTGTTATGTCGGCCAGTATAGGGTATCAGTGCTGTTAAGCTGAATACGAGACTCGCACGAGGCCGGCAGTCAGATTGAGTTATCTTCTGAGCAGCACTCTAACGAAACTCGAGAAAAGTAGAAGTTTTTGTTGATAA
>NW_027558666.1:0-9028 GCF_052425735.1 Oculina patagonica
TTTAGAAAATAGCACAAAGTAAATACGTGCGCTGATTGGTTAAAAATTGTGTTTCTATAACTCGATGGAGACACAGACAGTTGTCGTAGACACGGCAATCAATATTCACGGCGCTAAAATAAGCAATGCAAAAATAACAACTAATAATTGTGCCAAATTTTAATGTCACAGCTGACAAAAACCAGGTTAAGACTAAACAAATATTTGCAAATTTTAAAACAAGCGAGTAAGATGTTTACAGAGCCCGCTACTCATTCAAAAATAGTCTGTGAAAGAAATTATCGAAGCGGCTGACCTTTCAAAGAAGTATATGAATTGGCGCAACTTCACTCCATTCTAGGCTTTGCAGCACTTCAGAAGTATTCACAGCTCCTCAACTGGACAAGATATTCGTCCAGAATGCCGAGTCAAACTTCTTTTAACAGAAAAATAATTCACTTTCACCTCCAAGGTTCGAGTCGCTCGATCGTCGGTCGTCAAACCATTCGGTTAGTTCGATGAACCGAAATAAAACCACAATTCTTGACTCCTTCCAGTGCTGGACTTCAGTTAAACCATCGACTTAGTTATTTCTCATAATTACGTTAACTTTGGGGCCTGTTTTCTTTGTTTGTTTGGCCAAACAACGGTGAATTTTAGCCTTGAAGCAAATGTTGAACAGTTGATTTATTTCTGTTCATCGACTCCCGTACTATGATTGGTTGATTACTGTTGATGACGTAAAACCGCGAGGTGAAGAGAATCTACGTTTTAATGTTAAATAAAGCGCTAAATATTACTTTGTTGTGCGTTATTTTCTTTGTGCTGTTTTCTAAAAGAAATAGAAAACATGTTTTCCGTGTTTCTATCGAGTTATAGAAACACTTGTGAAAGTTTGGGAGAACTCGAAAAAGCTGTGGAAACACTCGTCTATCGACTCGTGTTCCCACAGCATTTCTCGTTCTCCCAAACTTCCACTCGTGTTTCTATTTAACAATTAGACTACGAGCCCAAGTTTTCTATGAGCAAATAGTCAACGAGGCGCAGCCGAGTTGACTATCGCTCATAGAAAACGAGGGCGAGTAGTCTAATTGTTTTAGTAGAAACTCTAAAGGATTGAAGTCCAAACCTACAATATTGTGCACTTTGACGACAAAAATCAAGAAAATTTACCGCTTAAGAGCTACGCGAGCGCGCGACTGTTTTCTATCGGCGAATAGAAATCAGTGGGAGAACCAATCAGATTCGCGGATTTCCAATAGAACACAGCTGAGTTTCTACTAAAACTCGATAGAAACACGGAACATGTTTTCTATTTCTTAAATAGTGCTGATAGCTGTAAAAGAAGTTGTCATATGCATTATATTCTAAGAGGTGTATGAAGCTCATTTTACCCTTACTGCAATCAGTGGCGATAACCGTAGAAAGGAACAGACTTGTATTCAGTCATTTGTATTAAATATTCACACAGTACTCTTTTTCACAGGTCATTCACACAAGCGTAACAAAATAAGGCAGAAAATATAAGAGTCCCCCTGCAGAGCACATGGAGTTGTGGTGGTGTGAGGGTGGTCGGGGGAGGTGTCCAGTTTTCCGCAGTAAGTAAATGAGTGCACTATGCATAACTATTAGCATTATTGAGTGCTTGATTGAGAATTTAAAGGCGTTGCGTGACAATCCGAATAACGCAAGCTTAATCAAACCAAATGGATTTGGCTTTATGTGACACGAGTCACAAAAATGTTGTAACAGGTTATCAATTGTTACGGTAGAAACGTTGCGTGACGGACCAGAAAAACCATGCGCGCTTGCACTGTGTTACATACCTGAGGGTGTTCCTCGGTCAGGTGGCAGTCTGTCTTCTTGACATTGTCCCAATCCAGAGAAAGTCTCTTGTCTTTACACACGATATCAAACTCTTTATAGAGGGAATCGTAGTTCATCATGACGTCGTGAGTATGGACGAATGCCACATCTCCCGCCCCATCGCGAAGGCACTCAAGCGTCCCTGTAAAGCCATAGTAAGGTTCCTTGTCTGAAAGGGTCTCGCAGAAATCATCATCTTCCGGCCCTTGATGAATTAAACAAGAGTAAAAATAGAATGACAAGCACGGTCTAAAGGTCAGTTGTCAAAATTTATTTGATCCACGCCCACGTTTGGATGAGGCATTTCGTATCAGCTTCACACTCGCGAGGGAGCGCGTGATATTCCGCGCGGGAAAGCAACGTTTTTGACCTGGAACTCGAGTCTCCAGCCGCGAGATTATTTGATGAATCAAACAAAGGAAACTTGTCTTACGAACACAATCACTAACAATCCACTGAGACAACAATATATCAATTTGCCACTAAATGAAGTACGTGCCTCAAAAATTGATTTGACCCTCTGAGCTTTGTTGTCGCATTGCTAAGCAAATTAAGTTTGTATTGAAATTTCCATCAAAAAAGGAGAGTATTTTGTTTTGAAGTACATTATCTTGTTTTCGCTGGGTTTTTGGTTTACTTTTGCGAATACAAATTATACATTTAGAATTACGTGATTGGTTTTGGTCAGGTAAAAGCGTGGGTGGGGACAGGGGGGTCTGAACCTCCCGCCTCCCGTATCTCTTACTCCCGCTTCTCGTACCTTTTACTCCCGCTTCCCGCCCCTTTCCGTAGTGGTGCCCTCATCTTTGTCCCATATCTATTGCGAAATGTAATGAAATGTTGTGAAATTTTACTTGTTTTCTCCCGCCTCCCACCCCTTTTCTCCCGGTCTCCCGCCCCATGTCCCCCTCCACAAAAGCTTTTTTCGTTTTTATTCATGCGTTTGTCATCGAAACTTATAATCTGGCTTGTAAGAGTGACCCGAAACTATTTAAAGAACCTTGTAGCATCACCTGACAGAACAAGCACATTCAGGTTCTTGGAAGTTTGCTATTTTTGGCTACACTTTATAAATCATACTTGTATTATCATTTTGAGGAGAGCTTATGATTAAGTAAATTCTGTTGTTCTAAGATCTTATGATCAATATGAGAATTTGTCTTAAGTAAATTCTGTTATTCTAAGATAGCATGGCCGGTGTAATGTTCAAGTAGGGGGTTACGTATTGTCGACACAACGCACGACAATCTGCAAAGAATTTTTTTGTTTTTAAATAATGACATAGCAACGTTAACTCAAAGTGAAGTTAGCAATAGAGGGAATAAAGTTTCCAGCCAAACAAGCAATTCACTTAATATTTAGCTCCAGGTTGATGACGTCTCATAATTAATTGTGACAGCTCTCTCTTAAAAATGCACGAAAAACTTCTGCCCTGTGTACAGTTAGTTCAGACTCACGTCGTTTTTTAATTGATCGAAAATTTTAAAACACACGCTGTTATAACACCGTTTCCCAATTGATTAAAGTGCCCGAAAAACTTCTGCTCAGAGTCAAGTCGATTTTTTTAATTGGTCGGAAAATTGCAACATGACAAGATTTGAAATTGCGACTGAAGACATGTACACCTACCCTAACAAGGGCCCCCTAACAAGGCCTCAGTGAACTGTTTTTGAGTCTAATGCTTGCGTGCGCTTTGCGCATGCGCATTAGACTCTTTGTTATATGAAAAAAGCTGTTAGCAATCCCAAGGGAATGGTTCGGGATCGATAATCGTTCGCTGTAATGTAGAAAACAATGATCAGCTGCAAGAACGGACTCCGTACGGACACGCACGATTAGTTTCAATTAAAAACAGCCAATCAGCGACACGTGTTCCCACGCATAATTAAAAGTTCTTTCTCAAGTCACGATTATTCAACACTTGAACAGGACGAAATAATTTTCCAGTTAAGACATTTGTAAGCTTTTTGTGAAAATAAATCTTCGTTTTCAGTTTAGTTAAGCACTTGTGTTTTCGTCTTGCTTAAAAAGCAAGACGTCTTTGAGAAAAAATATTTCGACGGCGACTCGCGTTTATTTACACAATGCGACCAAATATTTATTTTGTTTTAAAAAATAGAAAACTTTACCTCGGTTTTTGTATTTAAGTCATTCGAATTTTGACCAATTTTTTCTTTACAGTGCAAACAAAAACCTTCAAAAATAAAAGATGTACATGGATAAATGTAAATCAAGTTACGCGACTAAATCAAAATGCGTTTGTTTGGCCGCTTTGCAGTATTACACTGTCCCGGCCTTTGCCATACACTGAAATCGAATTTCATGCTTTTACGACTCTCAGAGATCTTAAGTTCTTCTTACAGCTAGAAAAATCATAAAATGGTTACATTGATATGGAAGTGATGATTCGCGAAATTTGTACATCATGATAAACAGTCTTCGCTCCTGTGTATGGTAGCTCGATAATAATTGCCTAGTTTCCAGCGTTCAAAAGGTCATCATTATATTGACGTGAGCATTTACACCCGTTTTTAGGAAAATCTGTCACTAAGTGCTTACAGTACAATGGAGTAACAGTCACTATTTCAAGTGCTTTTATTGCAAAATCTGTTTCAAGAGTCATCATCAAAATGGTGAAAAATCTGAAAGAAAACGCTGTGAAGTTCTTCAACCCTTGTTGTAATGAACATGCTTTTTGTAAATCGTCACGCAATCTTGTCCAAATGTTTAATCGTTTCTGCTTTTACGGACAATACGGAAGAAGTAACATCAACTCCTGTTCATACTTTAAATTTTGTGAAGCATATAACATTTATGACTGTTTCGTTTTCATCCATAATCATCCACGATGCCCCTAGCTTGCTATAAGCATTTTAAATTAAACTCCCGAACACAAACCTCTAACCAATTTTAACCGGCTTACGAAAACCGCGCAATCTGTATCACTATGCCATACGGCATTAGACTCGTGTCACCCTTGGTGACCTATTTTTGTTTGAACGCAATTAAGATGTGAAAGCTTAGCTTGTATGACGCAGCTGGCTTAGTGAAAAGAAAGCTAAAGAGATAAGACTTTAAACGTGCGGGTAAGTAAATCCATTCAAGGATTACAAAGACAAATGGGCTCTTATGACCTAATGCTAAATGCTGATAGATTGAACATATCGTTTCGTGTTTTGTGGGGACGATTGCCAAGAAATTTAGTAAGCCCAAGACATTGTACCCAAACAGATAAACAACAATAGCTATCATGTACATCCAAATTTGAAATTTGAATATTTTTGACATTCAAACTCAAGCTCAAATTGTCTTTCTTTTCTTGCAATGTTCTAGCCAGAAAAAAAATTAACAAACAAACCAAAAAAAACCAAAAACAATAAACCTTGTTCAACTGACGTACCTTGACATAACTTGCACAGAGATTCTGGATTGGTCATGTTCGGGTTGTTCTTGTAATTCTGAACGCCAGGCACGCAGCTCTCTTTGAAGAACTCGCCCGCGCACTCGTACACGCTCCCTGCGCGCGGAATGACGCGCTTCTGGATGAGTGAGCAAATGGGGGCCTTGAAAGTGGTGTCCACGCCGGGGTGACATGATTTGCGCTGGTCCATGTCCTGAAAGCTGTTGACATCTCGCGATCGGTTGGTTTTCTTCACCAGTACAATACATAGGCGTACGAGGCGGGGGGGCGAGGGGGGCTGCAGCCCCCCCAGTGCCAAAATATTTCGGGCAAAACGCTAAGAATTCGGGCAACAACCCAGAGAAAAAATAGAAGATAAGCAGACAAATCTCAACATAACAATCAAAACTAATTATATCAACAGAAAAAGTATTGGAAATATACCGAACTTTGTGGTTTAAAAGTCCAAATTTCCCATTTATCTGCTTTCGTTTCCTCTCGCAAATTGCTATAATCATATTCAATTTTTCTTGCAAATTCTGCATAATTCAGCTGCAATCAGCCTTTCCACAGCCTTAACGTTTGCACGCGGTGGACCCAGTTTAAGACCTTGAAAAAAAAAGCTGCGATAATTATGGTTACAAATGTAATAAAGCTAATGCTTTTGACTCCAATGAGCTCATAACTTTCACCAATATGTTTCAACCCATTCATCCTTGAATGTTTTACACATTTTAAATAAATTCCAAGCTGGAGAAAAGCAATGTAAATTGCCTCCCAAAAATACTTTTATTTTTGCTGAACTAAAGTGAATAAATAAAATATTTCCGAAGACAAAGGATTCAGTTCATTGACATCTTCAGACAACGCCATGAGATTAATTAAGGAACTATCATTTCGTTTAAACAAGCAGGCAAGGTTTGTACACAGCTATTTTAACCCACGTTCTGTTATCCATTTCGTATGCCTGTTTATTTAGCTTTCAACCCATGCCATTTTTTTCGGGCAACAAGGTCTACGCCCCCCCAGGTCCGAAGGTGCCCGTACGCCTATGGTACAATAGAAAAGTGCTTGAAGCTTCCATCTGGCTCTTCATACATGGCAAACTTCGTGTCGTAGTCTGGAATATCTTGGTGATCTTCTTTTTCATACATGATAGGAATCAAGTCATGCATCTTCCCTGCCGTGTAGATATCCTCACCTTCGGCCGTCATGATGTCTGCGTGTCCCAGTCGAATTTCGTCCATGCACGATTTCTTACAAGACGCCATGACGCAGCTCCAACGCAATCGAGGGCTCACCATATAGTTGAATTCCGTGATCATTCTCTTGCACTTTTTCATCTCGCAAGGGTTTGTGACGCACCAACGAACATGCGGGGTATCTTCTTTGGGTCCATCTTGGCCTCTATGTGGGTTCATCCCTTCCCTGGGCATTTTCCATGGTTTCCTGTCCTGGGGACGAGTTTTCACTGTCCAATCTTCGAACTGCCATTTTATATCAGGTCGCTCTTCAGGTTTAGTGGGCCTCTGTTGACGCTTTTCCTTCCTTCCTGCTGTTGGAAAATAAAAGTTACAGGTTTAAATAATGTTAAACGGCAGATTACTGCAATTATTCCAGCAAGTCCACCATTTGAAGAACGGATTTTGTAATCCCATAAGGGAGCGTTGAAAGGCACTTTCCATGATGTTCAGTTGTGAGTGTTTTACAGCCAAGGCTGTAAAAGTGGACATAAACGGCGCCAAACAATAGAATTGAACCGAAATTATCTTTGAACAGAAATCGATTAAAGCCCACACCCTCGGGGATGGAAGCGGAATCATTGGACTTTGGATATTCGTGATTCCTGTCTTATTTTACCTCAATGATTCATGATTCATTAATGAATTTTATTCGATATTCATGATTCATTTTTCATTCTTTTCATCCAGCTTTCAAAATAACGTGTTACCCGTTTCTGTTGTTTTTCACTTACAAGCTGGTTGCGCATTCTGATTCCTTGCTAGCAGATGTTCCAAATGGAGACTCTTCTTGCACAGAATTATGCCGTAAAACCGATGTAAAATGTTCTCAGTCGTTAGATTTTTTTTTTGAATATTCTCTGTGGGTAACATACTTGATCACTGTAAAGTTAGTAAGGGATGAAGATGTGAAGCCAAGGGTACATTCGTGTTTCCATTGTTTCCTATAGGGGGGTCTGGGGGCATGCTCCCCCAGGAAATTTTGCAAATTAGATGCTTAGAAGTACGATTTCAGGCCACTTCTGGAATAAAGTTGTTAAGAATTTAGTAAAATGACCCATCAGTTTTATTTTTGTTACATTCTACATTCACAAGCCTCCAATATCGATGAAAGCATTTATTTGTTATTCATGATTCTTTTAGCCATCTCCATTATTCATGATTCCCAGATTTTAAACTCAATGATTCATGATTCCTATGAATTTAACAGCTATGACACACCCAAACCCTTGCTCTTGTTTGACATCAAACTCTCACACGCTCTTGACGATTCTTGTTGACGCGGGAGCGCTTTCGCATCGAATTTAAACCTGCTTCATTCTTTCTTGAAGATTCTTATTTCTCGTGCAACCCTCTAGCTTCCTTTAACTCAAGACGTTTCTCGTTTTGTTTGAGCCTGCTTATAATCTAAGGCATTGCCCAATACAGTCGAAGGTCTGGTGGGCATTTTACTTTTCGTGTGTTTTTTCTTCTCAGTAAATTCCACAACATAGCTTCATTGCATGCAATGCTCAAACGCATTTAAAAATTGAAAATGATTCACATTACATATTTGACATGAAGCTACATGAGGGAGGTCGAGTAAATGAATTGAAACAACTGTAATTATAACATTTATCTATCTATCACTAAGGCATTGCCCAATACAGTCGAAGGTCTGGTGGGCATTTTACTTTTCGTGTGTTTTTTCTTCTCAGTAAATTCCACAACATAGTTTCATTGCATGCAATGCTCAAACGCATTTAAAAATTGAAAATGATTCACATTACGTATTTGACTTGAGGGAGGTCGAGTAAATGAATTGAAACAACTGTAACTATAACATTTATCTATCTAACACTAAGGCATTGCCCAATACAGTCGAATGTCTGGTGGGCATTTTACTTTTCGTGTGTTTTTTCTTCTCAGTAAATTCCACAACATAGCTTCATTGCATGCAATGCTCAAACGCATTTAAAAATTGAAAATGATTCCCATTACGTATTTGACTTGAGGGAGGTCGAGTAAATGAATTGAAACAACTGTAACTATAACATTTATCTATCTAACACTAAGGCATTGCCCAATACAGTCGAATGTCTGGTGGGCATTTTACTTTTCGTGTGTTTTTTCTTCTCAGTAAATTCCACAACATAGCTTCATTGCATGCAATGCTCAAACGCATTTAAAAATTGAAAATGATTCCCATTACGTATTTGACATGAGGGCGGTCGAGTAAATGAATTGAAACAACTGTAACTATAACATTTATCTATCTATCACTTAATAAAATACCTTGTGGGAGTCCATCGGCCAAGGCGAACGCAAGCAACAGCAAAACTACGAGCGCTTTCATGGTGCACGATCTGCTCGCAAAAGAGCTGGTGAAAAGATCTGCCTTGGTAAACTGCAATTTATAGCCGTGGATACATCACCTGATCTATCATAAGGTCATTTACATGTTCATTGTTGTCTACGTTTTATCATCTGATCTGGATTAAACGGCAATTTCGTGCTATCTATTGTTCTGAATGTTTTCACACTGTGCTGGTAAAATGAATTT
>NW_027558667.1:0-9008 GCF_052425735.1 Oculina patagonica
CATACTGTATGTACCAAGTAAACACTTGTCCATACTGTATGTACCAAGTAACATTGTCCATACTGTATGTACCAAGTAAATACTTGTCCATACTGTATGTACCAAGTAAATACTTGTCCATACTGTATGTACCAAGTAAACACTTGTCCATACTGTATGTACCAAGTAAATACTTGTCCATACTGTATGTACCAAGTAAACACTTGTCCATACTGTATGTACCAAGTAAACACTTGTCCATACTGTATGTACAAGTAAACACTTGTCCATACTGTATGTACCAAGTAAACACTTGTCTACTGTATGTACCAAGTAAATACTTGTCCATACTGTATGTACCAAGTAAACACTTCTCCATACTGTATGTACCAAGTAAACACTTGTCCATACTGTATGTACCAAGTAAATACTTGTCCATACTGTATGTACCAAGTAAATACTTGTCCATACTGTATGTACCAAGTAAATACTTGTCCATACTGTATGTACCAAGTAAATACTTGTCCATACTGTATGTACCAAGTAAATACTTGTCCATACTGTATGTACCAAGTAAACACTTGTCCATACTGTATGTACCAGTAAACACTTGTCCATACTGTATGTACCAAGTAAACACTTGTCCATACTGTATGTACCAAGTAAATACTTGTCCATACTGTATGTACCAAGTAAACACTTGTCCATACTGTATGTACCAAGTAAACACTTGTCCATACTGTATGTACCAAGTAAACACTTGTCCATACTGTATGTACCAAGTAAACACTTGTCCATACTGTATGTACCAAGTAAACACTTGTCCATACTGTATGTACCAAGTAAACACTTGTCCATACTGTATGTACCAAGTAAATACTTGTCCATACTGTATGTACAAGTAAATACTTGTCCATACTGTATGTACCAAGTAAATACTTGTCCATACTGTATGTACCAAGTAAACACTTGTCCATACTGTATGTACCAAGTAAACACTTATCCATACTGTATGTACCAAGTAAACACTTGTCCATACTGTATGTACCAAGTAAACACTTGTCCATACTGTATGTACCAAGTAAACACTTGTCCATACTGTATGTACCAAGTAAACACTTGTCCATACTGTATGTACCAAGTAAATACTTGTCCATACTGTATGTACCAAGTAAATACTTGTCCATACTGTATGTACCAAGTAAATACTTGTCCATACTGTATGTACCAAGTAAATACTTGTCCATACTGTATGTACCAAGTAAATACTTGTCCATACTGTATGTACCAAGTAAACACTTGTCCATACTGTATGTACCAAGTAAATACTTGTCCATACTGTATGTACCAAGTAAACACTTGTCCATACTGTATGTACTCAAGTAAATACTTGTCCATACTGTATGTACCAAGTAAACACTTGTCCATACTGTATGTACCAAGTAAATACTTGTCCATACTGTATGTACCAAGTAAACACTTGTCCATACTGTATGTACCAAGTAAATACTTGTCCATACTGTATGTACCAAGTAAATACTTGTCCATACTGTATGTACCAAGTAAATACTTGTCCATACTGTATGTACCAAGTAAATACTTGTCCATACTGTATGTACCAAGTAAACACTTGTCCATACTGTATGTACCAAGTAAATACCTGTCCATACTGTATGTACCAAGTAAACACTTGTCCATACTGTATGTACCAAGTAAATACTTGTCCATACTGTATGTACCAAGTAAATACTTGTCCATACTGTATGTACCAAGTAAACACTTGTCCATACTGTATGTGCCAAGTAAACACTTGTCCATACTGTATGTACCAAGTAAACACTTAATTCAATTAATACATTACTGAGAGGTCTATTTACAATAGATATTATCATTGATTGCAGCGAAAACTACATCTGTTGATTAAGCACAGTTAGCATCATCCCAATTCAGAGACTTACCTATTGCATGAGGAGAAACAAGGTAAGTAAATCCAACAGAGAAAGTTACAAGGATCAAAGGAAATGAAGTCCAGACAATATACTGAACAAAAGTGTTGCTTGGTAAACTGTACAACCAAATATGTGCTGAAAAGTTAAAAACAACAAAAATGTTACACAATGTGGTAAGAGCAGCTTGAAAGTTTTAACTTAAGAGTTCTCGCCGCTATTCATTTCTTGTCTTTTTCTACAAAATGAAAAGCTTATTAACACACCTGTTTGGCATTTATCAATGGCCAAATCCAAGACAAAGCTTATAAGTGCCATTACTATTCCAAGAATCAAAAGGAACACCCAGTCACTTCCGAGACGACTCCAGCATGGCCGCAATCGCTCTATAAACCCTGTAACAACAACAACAACAGATATAGTCAACAGTTCTTAGCACCAAGCAGCAAATATCAAATATTAGAATTAATGGAAGCAACCATGTTGTATTAACAATTGGTGAATTAAGATTAGTAATCAAGCTGGTCTGCTTATAATGTTTGGTCTATGATCACAATTTGCTGCTCTGATCTCTGCACCAAGGATGTAATAATTATTTCACTCTTAAATGAGGGGTAACACTATAAATTTTATAGTTCACCACTTTATTTTCTCTGTCTCCGATTCTGATTGGTTTAAATTGTACATGTGACCTAACAGTGTTATCTGTAGAGAGACAGTTTCAGCTTTTATAGTTCACTAAGATACCCAGATGCATGGATGGTGCTTGTTTGAGGGCCAACAGATACAAAAACCAACTTAATTTCACTGCATTGGTTGGGTGATTTTGTTTTAAAAACATCAAATAACTATGGGCACACTGTAACTGTAGCGTGGGGCCTGAGCCCTAATGACTCGCCGCGCTTGCGCCGTGTGTTTGTGAATAAAGCGAAGCGTGTGTGCTTCGGTGTTGTGTTGTGAAGACAAACAGCTTTCCTTTTCGTTCACGTTACATTTGGTGGCAGCGGTGGGATTTTTTTGCGAAAGGAAAGACCATGGAAGAAACTGTTAAAGCGTTGGAGACGAAATTAGCCAAATTGGAAGCGAAACTTGCCACGAAAACCGAGAGTTCAGCATCTGCTTCGGCCAGCTCAGCCAGCTCGCCTGATGTACACAATGCACTTCGAATCAAGCCTGAAAGTTTCTCGGCTGGTTCGGGGGAAAATTGGTTGGCTTGGCTGAGGAAATTTAAAAGTATTGCTGCACTTAACAAATGGAATCAGGAACTGCAATGTCAGATATTGCCGGCGTATTTGAAGGGTCTTGCCGAACAAACGTATTACAGTTTACCGACGAGTCAAACCAACACGTGGGCGACAGTCGAGCGAGCACTGACAGATCGTTTCCACCCCAAGGAGTCTCGTCAAGTGCATATTTCTACCTTACGGGCCAAATCGAGACAAGCCAACGAGGATTTGCACAAGTTGAGATGTGATATTTCTCGTCTCGTGGAGCTGGCTTACCCTGATGACCCCCCGGAAATTTTAAATCGTACCGCCAGAGATTTTTTTGTGGGTGCACTTACGCCAATAAGCTTGCGTGAGAAAGTTCTGGACCTGGGCCCCAATTCCTTGGATGAGGCCTGGGTGGCTGCACAACGCTATGAATCTAATCAAAAAGTCTTGGAGAAAGGAAGTGCACGAGTGCTCACCACAAGCTCAGGAGAAGAAGAGGGTGCCTCTTCAGCCAGTTACAGCGCCTTTCAGACAAGTTTTGGTCCTGGTTCTCAACAGGGGACTCAAGAGCCCCCACCATGGGCAAGAGAGCTCTTTCAACAACAAGCTGAAATCCTACAGAAACTGAAAAATATTCCTCATGCGGGACAAGAATCAAGTGCAGGGAGGCGTGAAGGTGTGGAATCTAGACAAGGCCCCAGAGCATGTTTTAAGTGTGGCAGCTTCACTCACTTCATCCGTGATTGCCCATCGCAGAGCATTCCATTTCAGGGAAACTTGAGAAGGGCGGGGCGCAACCAGAAGTGACCCCGCCCGGACCCTCTCAAGGTGCATTTCTGGACTGCGAAGTAAATGGATTTAGATGTCGAGCTTTATTGGACACTGGTGCTCAGGCTACAATTATCAGTGACATACTGTATCATCATGTTAGGAGCTGTACGGAGAAACTCTTGCCTCAGCAAAAGCCTGTCCTTGGAGCTAACAATATGCCACTGGATATCCTGGGGTCAGTAAAGGTAACACTTAAGCTCGGTGGTATTGAAGCGCAACACATGGTGTTTGTGTGTGGGGGCCTGGCACCAGAAGTATTAGTTGGCATAGACTTTCTTAGGACCCACAAATGTGTGCTTAACTTTGACACTGAGACTGTCAATACTAAGGAAGGACCCAGCAAGATGGTCTTTGGGCATCTTGACAAGGTTTGCAGAATCACAGTGGCTGAAACCGTAACGTTGTTACCAAACATGGTTGCAGACATACCTTGTCAGGTACAGGAAGCAAATGGCTTAGATGAGTTAGTGGGTGTGCTGGAACCCTCAGACAAGTTCACAGAACGATATGCAGCTGGAGCACTTCGAACTGCAGTAACCATCAAGGGTGGCCGAGTCCCGGTTCGAGTTTTCAATCCTTCCAACCAGCCAATAAGGGTCTACAGGTGCAGTTACATAGGAAGTCTCCACCCATTGGAGAGCGAGTGGAAGTCGTCTAAAGAGGGCCGTGCAAGTATGGACTACAAAATTGTCTCTTCGGTTTCCTCTGAGAAAGATGCGAGTGTTCTACCTGGAGTTAAATGGTGCAGTACAGTACGCATGGAAGACTTTGAAAGCTGCTGCAAGTCAATGGAAGAACTATTCCCCATCAACTGTGAGTCAGTACCTGAGGAGGAAAAACGCCGGCATTACGAAGTACTGGCCACCCATGCTAACTGTGTCTCGAGAGGACCGATGGATTTAGGTACGGCAAAGGGAGTGCAGCACACCATTGACACAGGTTCCGCACAACCAATCCAGGTGCCACCCCGTAGAGTCCCTTTTCACAAAAGAGAAGAAATACGTCGACAAGTCGACGAGATGCTGGAGGCCGGGATAATCGAGCCTTCTGAATCACCATGGTCCTCTCCAGTTGTGTTGGTAGCCAAGCCTGACGGCAGCCAGCGTTTTTGTGTGGACTACCGTGCTCTGAATTCTGTAACCAAACGTGACCTGTATCCGCTTCCTCGGTGTGACGATATATTGGAGAGCTTGGCAGGAGCGCAGTGGTTCTCTCACCTTGATCTGCTAAGAGGGTACTGGCAAATAGGTGTTGACGTGGAAGACCGTGAGAAAACAGCCTTTGCAACCCCGGATGGCCTTTACCAGTTCCGTCGATTGAGTTTTGGTCTTACAAATGCACCGGTTTGTTTCATGCGTGCTATGCACATTGTCCTCAAGGGTTTATGCTGGTCAGACTGTCTAGCTTATCTAGATGACATCATAGTCTTTGGTCGAACACTGGAGGAACACAGGGAGAGGCTCGCACTTGTTCTGTCCCGCTTGGCAGAGGCTGGCTTGAAGATTAATCCTAAGAAATGCAAGCTGTTGTCTGAACGGGTGGTTGTGCTAGGTCACGTTGTGACTCGGGATGGTATATCTACTGACCCAGAGAAGATACGTGTGGTAAAGGAGTGGCCTGTACCTTCAGATTCCCGCCAGTTGAAAGCATTCTTGGGCACAGCTGGATACTATCGACAGTTTGTTCCTAACTATGCCCAGATTGCATGCCCGCTGTACAGAGCAGAACAGAAGGGAGATAATTTCACGTGGTCAGCCGAATGCCAGGAAGCCTTTTTGTCCATTAAACGCTACTTGACAAATGCCCCAATACTTGCTTTCCCACAATTGGATGTGCCGTTTATCCTGGACACCGATGCCTGTGACAGTGGGTTGGGCGCGGTGTTATCACAAGTTCAAGGTGAAAAAGAGCGTGTGATAGCCTTTGCTGCCCGTGCACTAACCAAGGCAGAAAGGAATTACAGTACTACCCGGAAGGAACTTTTGGCCCTTGTGTGGGGCTCAGAACACTTTGAAACATATCTCTATGGGAGAAGTTTTCTCGCCAGAACTGATCATAATGCCTTACAGTGGCTAAGGAACTTTAAGAATCCTAAGGGCCAGGTGGCTAGGTGGCTTGAACGGTTAAGTCACTTTGACTTTGAAGTGAAGCATCGCCCTGGTAGTTCGCATAACAATGCTGATGGCCTGTCCCGTCTACCCTGGGCCGAGGAAGAAATGGTGGACCCTGAAGTGGGAAGCAATGTTGCGTGGGTCCAGTCTGTGAACGTGGATCCCCTTTCGAACGAGAGCATGCAAGTGGCTCAGAGTCAAGATGTGGTCCTCTCTCAAGTTGTGAAGTGGCTTGAGGTCGGTGTCAGGCCTCCCAGGCGTGACGTAGAGGGAGGTGGACGCAAGCTGCTGTCATACTGGTCACAGTGGAACCGGCTACTTCTCAGGGGTGGTCTTGTGTTCAGGCGCTGGGAGGACGAAGAGACGGGCCAAGAAACTCACCAGCAGCTTTGCTTGCCAGAAAGTCTTGTCTCGAAAGTGTTGTACGCCCTTCATGATGCTCCCTCTGCAGGCCACCTTGGTGTGACGAAAACCATAGAGAGAGTACGGAAAAGATTCTTTTGGCATGGCTTGAGGGAGGATGTTGAAAACCATGTCAAGAGGTGTGGACCGTGTGCTGAAGTCAACGACCCTCCTAAAGTGCCCAAAGCTCCCTTGATCAGTGTCAAGTCAGGCCATCCTCTGCAGAGAGTAGCTATTGACATTGTTGGTCCTACACCAAGGTCTAGCTCGGGCCATGAGTGGTTGCTTGTGGTCTCAGACCACTTTCCAAAATTCGCCCAAGCGTTCCCGGTGAGAAATACGACAGCAGTCACGCTTGCAAAGAAGGTGATGGATGAGTACATTTGCCGATTTGGATGTTTTGAGAACTTGCACTCTGATCAGGGTGCTAATGTCGACGGAGCGGTCTTCCGAGGACTGTGTGACTTGATCGAGGCAGCAAAGACAAGGACAACACCGTATCACCCTCAAGGGGATGGCCAGGTGGAGAGGCTGAACAAGTCCCTCGTAAAGATCTTGTCTAAGCTAATATCCGATCATCGCCGCGATTGGGCAGACTTTGTTCCAAAGGCCTTGTTGGCCTACAATACCAGCGTCCATGAGTCGACGGGATTCACCCCCTACCGCTTAATGTTTGGGAGAGAAGCCATCTTGCCTTTGGATGCTGCCCTTAAGTTAGAGACCTCGACGTTCCCCGGGTCAGCGAAAACATATCCAGATTATGTTGTTCAGCAAAAGCTTCACGTGGAGGTTACAGAGCAGCTAGTGAGAGAAAACCTTAAGCGAGCACAGAAATCTCAGAAAGCCTATTATGACACCAAGTGCTATGGTCAGCGGTTCCATGCTGGAGACCGGGTGTGGTACAGAAACCGAACCAGGGTCAGGAGGAAGAAGTTCCTTAAGCCTTGGTGTGGCCCCTGGAAGGTCATAAAGGCCCTGTCTGATGTTACCTATCGTATTGAGGAGGAGAAAAGAAAGCCTGGAAGGCGTCGGCAAAGGAGAGTGGTCCACTTCAACTACTTGAAACCGTGCCATTCTCCCCCTCAAGAGACTCTTTCTCCTTCATCGCGAGAGCTCAGTGACCAGGTGCGGAGGACGTCAGTAAACTCTGGCGAGGTTGAGTTGGAATGGTTGGAAATTCCTGCTTCTCCAGTCACCGAAGGCCAGCCGGATGCTTACGAGGATACTAGTGTGTTGAGTCCTGTTTCTCCGGTCGCCGAACGCCAGCCGGATGCTCGCGAGGATGCTGGTGGGTTGATTCCTGCTTCTCAAGATGCTGATGTCCCAGATTCTCCAGTCGCTGAAAGTCCACATCAGCCCGAGACTCCTGTGGAGAGTAGCTCACCAGTTGCGGAACCAAGTCAGAGACCGAGGCGTGAAAGGAGAGAGCCACCGTGGCTCAGAGACTATGTTAGAACAGTTGTGTGCTAGCTTGTCTAGCCCATGGACTTTGTTAGAACAGAGACTATGTTAGAACAGTTGTGTGCTAGCTAGTCTAGCCCGTGGACTTTGTTAGAACTTTTGCATGTTAAAGTTACTGAATTCAAAGGAACTAATCCTGCTCTTAAGTGGCGGGGGATAGTGTAGCGTGGGGCCTGAGCCCTAATGACTCGCCGCGCTTGCGCCGTGTGTTTGTGAATAAAGCGAAGCGTGTGTGCTTCGGTGTTGTGTTGTGAAGACAAACAGCTTTCCTTTTCGTTCACGTTACATAACGCGCTATTGTTTATATAATTATATCAAACACATGCTTGTTAGGATCACATATCCAAACCTCTGTAACTGCTTTGAATTCCTTTTGAAAAGTTGATGTTTTAAGCATTTATAGTTGTTCCTCAGAGCAGAGTGAGGGGCTAAATGTGCCTCAAAATGTCAGCTCTTCAAAAGTCTCTATAATCTCTAGGTCTATATGGAAGTTTATTTCATCTTTATCACCTTGCAGTTGTTGTTTTTTTCATGATAAAATATATTTTTCTAATTGGGATGTGCCATTTGGGGCTTCTAGTTTTCATATATTAAGACATTCTAAGACCCCTTTACACAGGCGATTTTTGTTGTGCAACTCAATGCAATTTTTGTCACATCAAGTTTCGAACAAGTTCAAAAGTCCTGCTATATTGCATCTATTTAATTGCTGCTAGTTTTCATGCTTGCAAACTCACGGCGATTTCATGGCCATTGTAGCGCTGTGATATCGCGATAACCTTGTGTAACTTCAGTGCGACAACAATTGCACTTAGTTGTGCGACAAAAATCGCCTGTGTAAACGGGCCTTTAGGATTTAACAGATCAAACTGATGGAGACCAAAATTAAATATTCAACTCAGCTTCCACTGTGAGCAGATTTATATAAAATCCTTTTGAAATGAGGAAAAAAGGAGACAATGCATATAGTTGAAGTGCATATTATTCTTTTGTGTTCATGCTAATCTGCCTGCCCACCTCGCTCCAGATTAAAATTCTTTTTGTCCTTTGCACATGCTAACTAT
>NW_027558668.1:0-7591 GCF_052425735.1 Oculina patagonica
TTAAAGTGTCAATGCTCTTTCGAGACTCACTTTAGGTTTCAAAAATGCGAGAAAGTGTTTATTGAATCAATTACAGCACGCAACGACACTTTGATCGCTTATCGCCTTCCTTTGTGTTTAATTACGTTCGAAAACTACAACCGTCGATATCACCTTAATCATGGTTTCGACTGCAGAGATTAAATCGATTGTGAATGACAAACATGAAAATACTTGCCAATTTATTCAAGATGCATTGTCTGAACCCCCCGCTCTTCCTCCTCCTCATCATCATCACGTCTCATCGCGTCAGTAGGCGGTTAGAACCCTTTCAAAAATGTTGTTGTTCTATTTTCCAAGTTTGGACTGAAAAGAAAAAAAGAGTCGATTACTGTTTACGTCAATATTACTCATTACTGTTTACGTTTTGTATCATTGAAGGAAGCCTGAAAAACAAACAAACAAAAAAAAACAGATTATAATAAACAGTCTTCAATGCTATCAACAGTCTAACAATACTCATATCTCGCTAAAGAATTCAGCCATGATACTGACAAATCTTAAAGGTAATTATAAAGATTCAATTTTTTTTATATGACACAAGTCCTGACGAGGTCAACAGAATAATAGATGAACCAGAATGTAAATCTAGTTGTGGTATTGATGAAATTAGAAGCAAAGTTATAAAATATGTGGCTCCTTATGTATCTGTTCCATTAACTCGCATTTTTAATCTGACATAAATCTGATCTGATCTAATCTAATCTGACATAAAACCTCAAATGGTCTAAAAGTAGCATTGATAACACCAGTGTAAGAGGCATCCGAAAAAAGAAATGTATTTTCGAATTATAGACCGATCTCCGTACTTCCATTTTTTTTCTAAAATACTTGAAAAGCTAATGCATAAAAGACTGACTGACTACGGAATATTAACTGACCGCCAGTATGGATTTCGAAGTAAAAGTTCTACCAATCATGCGATGATTGAACTTGTCGATAAGATAACAAAAGCCATTGAAAATAACGAATTCACAGTAGGGATATTTCTTGATTTACTAGTATCAAAAGCATTTGACACGGAAAATCATAATGTCCTTCTAAATAAACTTTATTTCTATAGATGGTATTGGAGGCAAATGTCATGCTTGGATCAAAGATTATCTTTAATAATAATAATAACAATCTTTTATTAGGAAAGCTCCAATCACTTAAGTGGTTTACATGGAGGTCCTAACACTAGATATACAAATTGTTAAATATAATAACATAAGGTCAAAAGAAAAGATTATATAAATTTTACTTGCAGGGTCCCACAAGGACCTATTCTCAGACCGTTACTATTTTTTAATATACATCAACGACCTTACCGACTCAACCAGTAAATTATCTACTATTCTATTTGCTGACGATACTAATCTTTTTTGTTCGGGTAGAGACCTAGAAGAACTATCTAGAATTGTTAATAAATGAGGAATGGGCTCATGTCCAAGAATGGCTAATGCTAAATAAACTAACTCTAAATGTAAAAAAATCAAAATCAAAATATAAAAATCAAATTTTATTATTTTCAAATCTCATAAAAGGAAACTGAAAAAAACATACGAGTCTAAAATAAAACAACGAGATGCTACAGTGGGTTGCATGAACACACCAAATTTCTGGGAATCACAATTGACCAACACCTGCCTGGCGTGGAAAAACCATGTAAATTATGTCACTAAAAAGATCATCAGAACTACAGGTGTGCTTTGTAGAATTCGCTTTTACATCATTAGTCAACCACTCCTGAGAAATGTTGTACTATAACAGTTTAATATACCCATACCTTTGTTATGGAAATATCGTATGGGCTAAATAATACGCATCCAACGCGGTTGGAAAAGTTGTTAAAATTGCAGAAGAAAATATTGAGAATAATAGCCTTTTCACCATCCCTTCAACTTTTTAAGAAACTAAATCTTTGAAAAATACACCAAAACTCGTCGCCTCATTCAGTTTCAGCCTTAATAGCAACGTACTTCCACCTTATTTTGAAGACTTTTGCATAGAGAACTCTTAAAGTGCATCTATAGCTAAACAAAACCGGAAATCAACACGTGATAAGTTCTCTTTCTTTTTAAATGGAATTCCAATTGATATTAGGCCCCACATTATTATACAGTTATCTTGGCATTACCTCCAACGCAAATGGAAGTTTTGCTAATTCAAAAAAGGTTCTGGTCGAAAAAACCAGGAGATCGATATTTGCTTCGAAACGTTACCTTGACTTTGATAAACTACCCATCAAAACGTGTAATAAACTATTTGACGCTTTATCTCTTCCCATCCTTTGAATATATACGGTTCCGAAATTTGGGGAGCTTACGACAGTATCAACTTCAAAAAATGGGAAAAAGACCCAGTAGAAAGACAACATGCACAATTCTATGTACAAATGCTTTCTTGGCCTCAATAGAAGAGCACCTAATGTGGTAGCCCGCAATGAAACTGGACGACTCCCTCTTAAGTTGAACATCTCATTAAGAATCATTAAATTTTGGATACATCTTGAATCTCTCCCAGAAAACAGTATTGCCAAACAATGCTTAATCATTTCCAATCAATTGGCAAATGAAACAAAACCCTCTTTCATGTTAACAATTAATGAAATTATTCATAATTATCTGGACATTCAAAACCAATCACATAGCAAAACAATTCAAAATAATAATAATAATATACCAACAATCAAACATAATTTACAAAAAATGAAATGCCACTTCACAACACAACCAGCTCAAAAAGCCATCAACTGGAGTTAATCCGATCTAATAACAAGTTATGCTCGACTACTCTATATTTAAAACAGATGTTACTAGTAGATCTGATTATTTAGAACAAGTGAAGAATCAAAAGCATAGACGAGCTATAGCTAAACTACGATCAGGCCATCACAGTCTTCGGATCGAATCTGGGCGACATTGTATACCAAAATTACCCGAATCTCTTAGGATTCGTCAATATTGTTGTCACTCTAATCAAATAGAGGATGAAATACATTTCTTATTTGTTTAATAATGTCGATCCTTTCATCTGTAAGAAACTAGGTTATTATATTTATGAAGCATTACGTATAAGAGAAACTTCTAATCCTATTTAGTCTATTGTATAGTGTTTATATCTTAGGTATTATACCATTTTATATGGGAATACCAATAAAATAATTTGTTGTCGTTGCTATAACACTAGAGGATCAAAGCAGCTTCACAAGGCATTTTAATAACAGAACAAATTATGGGAAATATCCCACTAACCCTAAAAGATAATTAACATCTGGAATGAAATACCAAAGACTATCAATTGCTCTGCATAGTGAAAATTATGAAGGCTTCCTAATAAAAGATTATTATTATTATTAAATCTCTGATCCGATACGGAACGCAATACTGGTTCCAGTAAAAATAATTTTAAAAAGTGGATTCACTACGATTCATAACAAAATATTCACAATTTAACCTTTCACAATCTTACCCAAAAACCGGCTTGCAACCACGTAAAACCACAGCCAAAATACTCAAGACTTGGAACTGACAAAAACAGCCAGGCTCCCTCCTGAGCTGGTCGCTAAGCGCTAAGCCTAGTACCCAGGCCCAGTCTTTCTCATGGCTTTTATGGCTCTGACCGGCGGGGGGGGGGGGGGGGGGGGGGGGGGAGGGGGGGGGGGGGGGGGGGGGGGGGGGGGCGGGGGGGGGGGGAGGGGGGGGGGGGGGGGCTCCGAATGAAACTTGAACTTTTTGTCGGCCAACTGTTCTTTTATACGTTTCCAGCCATTTTTAACGCTAAACACAAGGCTGCATGTACGCGCCAGGCGCGCTGTCGTGTGGTGTGAAATCTTCCACACAGTTTCCCGGGACGTCTAAGGCCTCCTGTCACCAACGCAAGCCAAAAAACCAAACGCCATCCATCCATCCAGCTGCCGGCGCCATATTGAAATTTAATATTCAAGAGCTGGACGCCACCAACTCGGTAAGATGCTTAAGGCTTGAATTAATATTAATCACCTTTTAATGTATTTCCACCTTTTTAATAACGGGATTGTCTATGACTCGCTGTTTCTTTTCATTTTTTGTTCTTCTTGTTGTTGATACAAATCAAATTATAGAAGCTTACAAATCAAATCAAATTAAGCTTACTGTGCGCGCTGTTAATCACAGGTAATTTGCCTGATGAATCAATCCATCTATTCCACAATTGATTAACAGTTGTTAACAGTTTAACAGTTGTTCCAATATCCACTGTTGAATCAAACGCGTATGATACGCGTGATTCCCGCTTGATTCCACAGACCTGTGAAATACACAAGATCGCAAGTGTTTGATTTTACAGACAACAAAATTATTTTCCGAATACAATGACATATTCTACTATTGTGGAGAATCATAAGTAATAATTCGTATGATTCTACAACTGTGCCGAACCAAACGCAAGAATCAAATGTGTGATTCGTCAGGCAAATTACCTGTGTAACATTACTAACATTTTACTCGCGATTATTACAAAAAAACAAAACAGCAAAAACATGCTTCCAAGACCTTTTCTTCGGTCAGGAGCGAGGAGAAGATGACATCCACTCAGACAGACTTGCTCGCTAAATCACTGCGATTTATACATTGTCTTCATCTTCTTCCTTCATACAGTATTCACTGCCATGCAACAAAAGTCAGAAACATTTGGGGGAAAAACGGCAAAGAGTCCAAAGGCAAAAAAAGAAGGTAAATATTTCTCTTTCTACAAGTTTTTTATGACTGCAAGATTATTATCGCTGTATTACATTGTAAGGGGAAATTAAGAGACACTTTTTTTGTTGTGGTTTAAGGGCCCATTACAGTATCTTTTGGGGCCGTTGCTAGGGAGATTTCAAGTGACTGTAAATTGATATATCTTTGCTTTTCTTTAACCAAATTTAGACAGGAGTTTTAGAGTGCGACTGCAAGTCAGTTGATGACGTCATCGGTGCACGTCTAATGTCACAAATAGTTAACGTTTGTAAGCTGAAATGTTTTTATGCAGGTGTTTTATATAGTTTAGTTTTCGCAGTTTTGTACCTTACTGAATTTGTGGTTAGACTGCTGTACGAATCATAATCAGCAGTTTCTGCAAGCAATTTACGGCAGATAAATCGAGTTCATTCCTAAGCTTATATTTCGGCGGTAACTGCGTAAAAAATATAGTAACATGTAGTAACATCAGAACAGTGGACTGGTCACATCTCTACCGCTCTAACTAAAGGTAACCATTCACCTATTTTAAAAAAATTTACGAATACTCTGCGCTCTGTTTGTGTGAAATATTTATTTTTGTGTTATTCAAAGACTTTCAAAAGAATTTGAAAGTGTCTTTCTGGCGTGTACAACGTCATTTATTAGCAAGATGTCAACGTCATTTATACTTTTCTTGATTGATTTCCAGGAATGGAAAACGTAGACAGCTTCCCAAGTCTCTGTTGTCTCTTTCTCAAGGACCTCTGAACAGTGAACAGAACAGTGGACTGGTCACATCTCTACCGCTCTAACTAAAGGTAACCATTCACCTATTTTAAAAAAATTTACGAATACTCTGCGCTCTGTTTGTGTGAAATATTTATTTTTGTGTTATTCAAAGACTTTCAAAAGAATTTGAAAGTTTCTTTCTGGCGTGTACAACGTCATTTATTAGCAAGATGTCAACGTCATTTATACTTTTCTTGATTGATTTCCAGGAATACCCTAAGAGTATAAAATAGGTAAAAAGTTCATCGTTCTCGGAAAGGTTAGGCATTCACAAAGAATGAATGGTTCAAATGTTACGCTTTCGATAATAACCGAGCAAAATTGTATGGCGGGACAAGGCAAATGTGGCTCGCATATCACTAGAGTTCTGTTTTACATCGAGGCATGGAATCAAAATAGGAAAAAAGGAAAAAACTTTCATGTTGTGGCTTTAAGTTTGATTCGCCCTTTATCTGTTTCTATTGTTTCAAGGAGCAGAAACATATCAACAACTTGTCAGCCAACTTCGATAATTTGCAGCAAATGTTGTGTGAGTTAATATATTTGCCTTCCTGGGATTAAGCTAAAAGTTGACCAAAATTGTTTGCCCAATGTTTAAATACCAGGTTATTTATTTACTTTCCAACCCAGTCTTTCAAATGCTGGAGGAGTTGGTTTTTGTATCAAGGCAGATCATTCAGTTATTTACAACTAGTCCTGAACTCACAAAAACAACACATGACTTTGAGGCTCTATGGGTAAAAATGCAAAATAGATCTCAAAGCACCATGATCTGTAGTGTGATTTATCTGCACCCAAATGGTTATATGCAAAACTTTATGGATAATCTTAACTCTACAGTTGACAGGATTCATAGGAAGGATAAGTTCTGCATTACCTTGGGAGATTTCAATCTAGACCTCCTTAAATTGGATTCTCACGCAGATACAGAAAACTTTTTAAATACCTTAGGGGTCCTTCAGTTTTCAACCACTTCCTTATTGTAAAAAATATATATTCTTCTCTTCCCAATAATATTAAGATCTAATAATGAGACAATTTTTATTTTTAGATATCCAGTGATCCTAATGGGTTGTTTAATTTCTTTTACACTAGAATCTCAGAAATAATTGTTGTTCATATCCCTATCAAACAACTTTCTAAACGTGAATCTAAAATGAAATCCACTCACTCAATTATCATTCTAAAAGAAGTTATTATTGTATTCTGATCTGATTGTTTTTTTTTTGTGCATTAACTATTTGAAAGTGGTTCTCATCGATGAAAACAAAACAGTTTTTCATTCACTGCCTGAAGTATTTATAGACGTGAAAACATTCGCTTAATCAAATTACATTCTGCACGAAATATTTTGTATCCATTTGTCCCGAAACTTTGAGGAAATTGAAATCTTTGTGGACAGTACTGCATAAAAGCAGTTCATAGAATTGAATAAAAAGATAAGAACCATATTGATAAAGGAAATTTTAAAACTTTATTTTCAAAGACTGCCAGTAAATGGCTGTATCTTGTTTGTCTCTAACGATTTTGCTACCGTTTCGAACAAGCTAATTTTTCAACATGATATCATGGTAGCGGGCAGAAGTCAGTTTGTTCTGAATTTTTCAATACGATATACAAGTTACATGTCAATATACAGACCCTCTGTACAGTAAAAAACGTTTTGGGAACAAACCATTGTGAACTTATTTTCTATGTTGATCAGTAAAAATCCTTAGTACAACATCGGGTTTGTTATCAAGTTCGTTAGTGCGTTAAAGGTGTATAACCTCAGAGAATTATTATCAAGTGTGTTTTGTTTTATTAGTGGTTTATACTCTAAGGTCTTGGTATGGGAGATCAAAATTAAGGTAAATTTCTGTTATTATCTGATTGCTTGGCACAGATTAGTGCGATACTGAATTGGTTAGGAAATGTAAACAAACATTAAATTGAATGAGAGTAGAAAGGGAGGGACAGGTGGGGGTGAAAGGCTAAGGAGATGGAAAGGGAGGGAGAATTAAAATCCATGCTTGGTTATATCACGCAACCTTTGATTTCTGTTGTTTTCTCACAAGAACAAAACTTAAGGTGGGGCTCTA